>NW_027602251.1:0-43069 GCF_053455715.1 Rhinoraja longicauda | reverse complement strand
AAACCATATTATTTAGAAAGATTCATGTCATAAGCAATCTGATTAAGTGAGAACATGGGGCAAAATGAAAAGTGTATGGGTGTCAGAGGTTATGGGGAGAAGGCAATAGAATGTGGTTAGGAGGGTGAGGTAGATCAGCCATGTTTGAATGGCGGAGTAGACTTGATGGGCCGAATGGCCTAATTCTACTCCTATTCCTTATGACCTTATTCTTACCTGACATAACTAACCAATTTTAATGAGGTAATTTATATTGAAGTAGACCTTTCAGCCTTCTATGTCCATGCTAATCTTTATACCGTTCTATTCTAATCCTATTTTTACAGCATTAGGTACATATACATCTAAGCCTTACCTATTTAAATGCCTGCCTCAATGTTTTTTAAAATGTGACTGATTCCACCATGTTCTCTGTCAACATGTTCCAGATATCAACCACATCGTTATAAAAAACGCTTTCCTGAAATCCCCTTTTAAACTCCGTCCTCTAAATTTAAGCCCATGCCGAGACACAAAATGCTGGAATAACTCTGCGGGACCCTTGAAAGGTCTTGACATGAAACGTCACCCATTCCTTCTCTCCAGAGATGCTGCGTGTCCCGCAGAGTTACTCAAGCATTTTGCTTCTACCTTTGATTTAAACCAGCATCTGCAGTTCTTTCCCACACATTAAACCCATGCCTACTTGTTTTTGGTAACCCTACCTTGGTAATAGATTGTGATCATTTACCCCAGCTGAAACTCTTTAAATACCTCTAGGAGGTCACCCCTCAGAGTCATTTGCTCCAGGGAAAATAAATGCTGACAAACCAATCATTTCGAACACTTGTGCTCACTCCATCAAGGCCTATGGGATCTCCCAATTGCTAACCATTTTGATTCCTCTTCTCATTCTGACCTTTCTGAACAGGGTATCCTCCATTGCCAGAGTAAGACCATATGCAACCTGGAGGAATATCGCCTCCTATTCCGCTTGGGTAGCTTACAACCCAATGATATGAACATTGCCTGTAGGAAAGAACTGCAGATGCTGGTTTAAATCGAAGGTAGACACAAAATGTTGGAGTTACACAGCGGACCAGGCAGCATCTCTGGAGAGAAGGAATGGGCAACGTTTCGGGTCGAGACCCTTGCATTCTCCAACTTTAGATAACTAACCAAACCCCCCCACCCGCTTCTCTTCCACCCCCTCTCCCCTGTGCGCCACCTGGATCTGCACCTATTTCGCTCCTCCCCCTCTCCCTAGATTCCTTCCTCTAGCTTCACAATTTGTAAATCTTCAATCCTTTTGTCTCACACTCTCTATATTTTCATCTCTGGTCTTTGTTCCATCTACTGCCTAGCAAAACCCCCCTCACCTATATCCATCTATGACTTGCCAGGCTTTGTCCTGCCCCTTCTGTCTTAATGTTAAGGAAGTCAAAATCTCCCGTTAACATAGCCCTATTGTTCTTACACTTTTCCTGCCGTTTGTTTACACATCTGTTGGTCGAATTCTTACTACTAGGAGACCTACAGTATAATCCCAGCAAAGCCACCACCAATCTACTATTCTCAAATTCTACCCATTTGAGCTTCTGAACTATCCCCTACGGGATATCCTCTCTAAGTACTGCCATGATGTACAGGCTCTAGCTAGCAATGCCGGGCAAGTTCTTTCTACTTTTGAAAATAACATTGTTTCTTTGACAACGTGCAGATTTTGTGGCTGAAGATGAAACAATGGCACTTCCCACTGACCCCAAAGAAACAGAGCTTGAACAACTTTTCACAAATCAGCTCTGGAGGATCTCTGATGTCAAGCAACTGCATATCATCAGGCAACCCAAGTTGCCACTCTCATCGATAAAAAGTTAAATTAGTTCAAATATCGGAAATGCTGGTCAGGTTACACTTTTCTGAAGATTAGATTGCATAAAATTGGTAAGCAGAACACCTTGTTTAGGATCAGGGATTTATTGATTAGATTTTCTGTGATTCATGTTTAAATGACACAGAACAGCAAATGACAATAGCTTTGCCATCATTTATGCGTCAATATTCAGGTCATAATCATTCTTAGTTGAATGAAAACAGTCAAGCATTAGACCCGTTTTTCATTGTGTGTTTATTTGTGCGTCATGCTGAATGGGATTCAAATGTACAACTTCTGAATAGAGTGATTTTACAGATCATACATCACAACAAATAAATGCTTATTTGGTAAAGAGTCAAAGCATGAGTTTCACTGCATCATGGGTTATGTGTTGGTCACATTCCTGTTTTCAGTTCAGCTGTGAAATGTATCAGTGTCGATGTCCAACTTCCAGTCTCTGGTAGATTTAGAAGATCCTATGACGTTATTGAAATAAAAGTAGAAGATAATTCAACTCATTGTTCTCCTAAAACATGTAATTTATCTTAATCTCGTTTGCGAGGTCTTGCTCTCACAATCTAGTAGCCAAATATGTGTGCAGTAAAATAATATATCACTGGCTGTTGAAATATTTGAGATTTGCCAAATTCGAGAAGACATAATAGAAACGTAAGCGAGCTATTGTAATGTCTATTGTAAATGGACAGATTAAATCGGGTTTCCTACTGGTTACTGAGTCACAGAACTCTGTACCATCAAAATAATGGATTTGTTTCTTGCAAAGCTGAAACAAAAAAGAGTATAATTTTTTTAAATGTAGTTGGAAGTTTATGTAAATCTTGTAAATGTGCTAAATCCATCTAGACTGATTTACAGCATAAAATGTGCTGTTGGCAAAACTCTACGTTACAGAGATCATAAAGAAATGATAGATCATTCGATTTTTAAGCTTCGATAACTTCTGCAGATAAAATCAATTGTTTTGTTATGTATGTTTGATTTTTATCAATTTTATTTTCAAAATGGCAAATATTACATGTATAATTTATCAAAACCTTTAATAGCTTCACAAAATCATGTCAAGTGTAAAAAGTAAATCAGCATAATCCAAAAAGCTTTATCTATTTTAAATCAGTGTGTTCATTTGGCAGCAACAAAATTGAAAAATACAAATACAAAAGCCATCTGCTTTGTTTTAAAGTGTTAATTTAATTGTCAACAAGTTAATGAATTCTGTTAACTAAAACTTAATCCGTGTGTGAAGTGAAATCAACATCATATTTAAAAAGATAATTGTATCCTGCCAAGACTAACTACTGCATATAATAATTTAATGGTTTCTACGAGTCAGATTTCTGGCGTTGAATTTGGGTGTCTTTTTTTTAAATACAAGCAATTATTCTTTCTCTCCACAAATCAAAAATGGTCTTAAGTGTTTCAGGATCAAGAGTCCCAGTTTGAATAATGTAGAAAGTTTACACAGAGCTACACTGAAATGCTTCTTTCACTGGGATTTAGTAAAAATACAGTGGAGTACATTTAAAAGCAAAGTCGTAATATGTCAACGTGAACTATGGAGAAACATTGTAATATATGACATATTTGTTTTTAGAAAAAGCACTTTTGTGCTTAAAAAGCACACCTTGTACTTTACATCATTTAGAAGCATGGCTGGTTATTAAAACACAGTTATGGATAGCTGAGTTTTGAGGTTTTGAGAAATATCACACATGAAGTGCATCCCATATCAAAGTAAAGTATAAGAAATAAAGTGGATGAGCTTGAGGCTCAGTTAGAAATTGGTAAGTATGATGTTGTGGGAATCATAGAAACGTAGCCGCAAGATGATCAGAGCTGGGAACTGAATTTTCAGGGGTATACGTCCTATCAAAATGACAGACAGGTGGGCAGAGGGGGTGGGATGGCTCTATTGGGAAGGAATGAAATTCAGTCCCTTGCGAGGGGTGACACAGAATCAGAAGATGTAGAGTCATTGTGGATAGAACTGAGAAATTGTTAGGGTAAAAAGACCCTAATGGGAGTTATCTACAGGCCGCCAAACAGTAGCCTGGAGAGAGGGTGCAAGTCCATCAGGAGTTAAAATTAGCATGTAACAAAGGTAATGCTATGGTGGTTATGGGAGATTTTAACATGCAGGTAGACTGGAAAAATCAGGTTGGTACTGGACCCCAAGAAAGGGAATTTGTAGAGTGCCTCCGGGATGGATTCTTAGAGCAGCTTATGCCGGAGCCAACCAGGGAGAAGGCAAGTCTGGATTTAGTGTGTAATGAACTCAAGGAAATTCTTTGATAAAGGAACTCAAGGTAAAGGAACCATTAGTGTAGGTAGTGACCATAACATGATAAGTTTTCTGCAATTTGAGAGGGAGAAGGTAAAATTGTAAGTGTCAGTATTGTAGTTGAACAGATGGGACTATGTTGGCATGAGGGAGGAGCTGGCCAAAGTTGACTGGAAAGGGACCCTAGCAGGGATGATGGTGGAACAGCAATGGCAAGTGTTTCTGGGAATAATCCAGAAGATGCAGGATCATTTCATTCCAAAAAGGAAGAAAGATTCTAAGGGGAGTAAGAGGCGACCATGGCTGACAAGGGAAGTCAAGGACAGTATAAAAATAAAAGAGAATGAATGAATGAATGAATGAATGAATGAATGAATGAATGAATGAATGAATGAATGAATGAATGAATAAGTTTATTGGCCAAGTATGTACCCATACAAGGAATGTGCCTTGGTGCTCCGCTCGCAAATAACAACACGAACATGCAGCAACAATTAAGAATAAAGCATAAAACATTAAAACATTAAGAATACAACATTACAGTTTAAACATGTGAGTGAAATAAACCAGAGCAAAAAGAGACTACAGACTTTTGGTTATTGAACAGAGCTACTACTCGCATAGTAAAGATGAGCAGGAAGCCAAAGGATTGGGAAAGTTTAAAGATCAGTAGAGGGTAACTTAAAAAGCAATACGGGTAGAAAAGATGAAATATGAAGGTAAGCTAGCCAAGAATATGAAGGAGGATAGTAAAAGCTTCTTTAAGTATGTGAAGAGAAAAAAAAATAGTTAAAACAAATGTGGGTCCCTTGAAGACACAAACAGGTGAATTTATTATGGGGAACAAGGAAATGGCAGACAGGTTGAACAGGTACTTTGGTTCTGTCTTCACTAAGGAAGACACAAACGTTCTCCCAGATGAACGAGGGACAGAGGACCTAGGTGAATGAATGAATAAGTTTATTGGCCAAGTATGTGCATATACAAGGAATGTGCCTTGGTGCTCGACTCACAAATGACAACACAAACAAACAGTTAACAATTAAGAATAAAGCATAACCATATCAAAACAATAACGATACAACATTATGGTCTAAACATGTGGGTGAAAATAAACCGGAGCTAAAAAGAGACAACAGACTTTGGTTATTGAGTAGAACTACTACTCGTGGAATAAAAGCTGTTTTTATGTCTGGCTGTGGCTGCTTTGACAGTCCGGGGTCGCCTTCCAGGTGGAAGTGCTTCAAAGATGTTGTGGCCAGGGTGAGAGGGGTCAGAGATGATCTTGCCCGCTCACTTCCTGGCCCTTGCAGTGTACAATTTGTCAATGGGGAGAAGTTTGCAGCCAACAACCTTCTCAGCTGATCGAACAATCCATTGCAGCTTCCGGATGTCGTGCTTGGTGGCTGAGCCAAACCAGACCATGATGCAGAAGGTGAGGATGGACTCAATGTTAGCAGTATAGAATTGGACCATCATTGCTTGTGGCAGATTGTGTTTCCTCAGTTGCCGCAGGAAGTACATCCTCTATTGGGCCTTTTTGACTGTGGAGTCGATGGTGGCCCCCCATTTAAGGTCCCTGGAGATGATGGTTCCAAGGAACTTAAATGACTCCACAGATGTGACTGTGGTGTTGTTGATGGTGAGTGGGGGGAAGGGAGGGGGAGCTTTTCAAAAGTCTACAAAAATAGAGTGGGTGGAGGGGAGGGGGAGCTTTTCGAAAGTCTAGGTGACGGAGGAACTGAAGGAAATTCACATTAATCAGGAAATTGTGTTGGTAGACTGATGGGACTGAAGGCTGATAAATCCCCTGGGATGGTCTCCACCCCAGGGTACTCAAGGAGGTGGCTCTAGAAATCGTGGACGCATTGGTAATCATTTTCCAATGTTCTATAGATTCTGTATTCCGCAGCTCCGCTCTTGCTCCCCTCCCCCCACTCGCAACAAGGACAGAATCCCCCTCATGCTCACCTTCCACCCCACCAGCCAGCGGATCCAACAAATCATCCGCCAACATTTCTGTCACCTACAACGGGACCCCACCACTGGCCATATCTTCCCATCCCCTCCCCTCTCTGCATTCCGCAGGGACCGTTCCCTCCGTAACTCCCTGGTCCACTCGTCCCTTCCTACCCAAACCACCCCATCCCCGGGCACTTTCCCCTGCAACCGCACGAGATGCAACACCGGTCCCTTTATCTCCCCCCTCAACTCCATCCAAGGACCCAAACAGTCTTTCCAGGTGAGACAAAGGTTTACCTGCACCTCCTCCAACCTCATCTATTGCATCCGCTGCTCTAGATGTCAACTTATTTACATCGGCGAAACCAAGCGCAGGCTCGGCGATCGCTTCGCTCAACACCTGCGCTCGGTCCACATTGACCAAACTGATCTCCCGGTGGCCGAGCACTTCAACTCCCCCTCCCAATCCCAGTCTCACCTTTCTGTCATGGGCCTCCTCCAGTGCCATAGTGAGGCCCACCGGAAGTTGGAGGAACAGCACCTCATATTTCACCTGGGCAGCTTGCAGCCCAGTGGTATGAACATCGACTTCTCCAACTTTAGATAGTTCCTCTGTCCCTCTCTTCCCCTCCTCCTTCCCAGATCTCCCTCTATCTTCCTGTCTCCACCTATATCCTTCCTTTGTCCCGCCCCCCTGACATCAGTCTGAAAAAGGGTCTCGACCCGAAACGTCACCCATTCCTTCTCTCCCGAGATGCTGCCTGACCTGCTGAGTTACTCCAGCATTTTGTGAATAAATACCTTTGATTTGTACCAGCATCTGCAGTTATTTTCTTATACTTCTATAGATTCTGGATCAGTTCCTGGGGATTGAAGGGTAGCTAATGTTATCCCACTTTTCAAGAAAGGAGTAAGAGAGAAAATGGGGAATTATAGACCAGGTAGCCTGACATCAGTGGTGGGAAAGATGCTGGAGTCGATTATCAAAGATGTAATAGCGGCGCATTTGGATAGCAGTAACAGGATCGGCCCAAGTTAGCATGGATTTACAAAGAGGAAATCATGCTTGACAAAACCTCTGGAATTTTCTGAGGATGTAACAAGTAAAACGAAGAGCCAGTGGATGTAGTGTACCTGGACTTTCAGAAAACCTTTGATAAGGTTCCACACAGGAGATTAGTGGGCAAAATTAGAGCACATGGTATTGGGGGTAGGGTATTGACATGGATAGAAAATTGATTGGCAGACAGGAAACAAAGAGTAGGGATTAACGGGTCCCTTTCACAATGGCAGGCAGTGACTAGTGGGGTACCGCAAGGCTTGGTGCTGGGACCGCAGCTATTTACAATATACATTAATGATTTAGGTGAAGGAATTAAAAGTAACATTAGCAAATTTGCAGATAATTTAAAGCTGGGTGGCAGTGTGAACTGTGAAGAGGATGCTATGAGAATGCAGAGTGACTTGGACAGGTTGTGTGAGCAGGCAGATGCAGTATAATATGGATAAATGTGAGGTAATCCACTTTGGAGGCAAGAACGGGAAGGCAGATTATTATCTGAATGGTGTCATATCATATCATATATCTACAGCCGGAAACAGGCCTTTTCGGCCCTCCAAGTCCGTGCCGCCCAGTGATCCCCGTACATTAACACTATCCTACACCCACTAGGGACAATTTTTACATTTACCCAGCCAATTAACCTACATACCTGTACATCTTTGGAGTGTGGGAGGAAACCGAAGATCTCGGAGAAAACCCACGCAGGTCACGGGGAGAACGTACAAACTCCTTACAGTGCAGCACCCGTAGTCAGGATCGAACCTGAGTCTCCGGCGCTGCATTCGCTGTAAAGCAGCAACTCTACCGCTGCGCTACCGTGCCGCCGTGTCAGGTTAGGAAAAGGGGAAGTACAATGAGACCTGGGTGTCCTTGTACATCAGTCACTGAAAGTAAGCATACAGGTACAACATGCAGTGAAGAAAGCTAATGGCATGTTGGCCTTCATAACGAGAGGAGTTGAGTATAGGAGCAAAGAGGTCCTTCTGCAGTTGAACAGGGCCCTAGTGAGACCACACCTGGAGTATTGTCTGCAGTTTTGGTCTCCTAATTTGAGGAAGGACATTCTTGCTATTGAGGGAGTGCAGCGTAGGTTCACCAAGTTTTTTCCTGGGATGGCAGCACTGTCATTTGAAGAAAGAATGGAGTAACTGGGCTTGTATTCACTGGAATTTAAAAGGATAAATGAGGATCTTTTGGAAACATATAAAATTATTAAGGGATTGGACAGGGTAGATGCTGGAAACATGTTCCTGATGTTGGAGGAGTCCAGAACCAGGGGCCACAGTTTAAGAATAAGGGGTAGGCCATTTAGAACTGAGGTGCGGATAAGCTTTTTTGCACAGACAGTTGTGAATTTGTGGAATTCTCTGCCTCAGAAGGCAGTGGAGGCCGATTCACTGGATGCATTCAAAAGAGAGTTAGATAGAGCTCTTAGGGCTAGCGGAATCAAGGGGAATGGGGAGAAGGGAGGAATGGGGTACTGATTGTGGATGATCAGCCATGATCACATTGAATGGTGGTGCTGGCTCGAAGGGCCTAATGGCCTACTCCTGCACCTATTGTCTATGTTTCTATGTATCTATGATATATGACAAGACTCTATAAAAAGTTGGAAAATCAATACTGTGATTTATCTTGGAATTTTGTGATTTTCAAGATCATAATTCATCAGTGCCACATTCCTTTCCAAAAACAGGCAGCAGAGTACTTAAGTAGTTGCCCTTAAAATTCCATCTTACATTAAAAACTAGAAGTAATATATTTTTGAATACAATAAATCAAGTGACGAATCTCGCCATAGGTAACCAGGATGTTTTGCCCTATGCCAATTGCATCATACTCAAGCTACTATTTTAAACTCCCCAGCCATCATTTAGGAAATAACAGTGTGTACTCATTTAATTTGCTTTTGTCTTCAATGGATAAAGCTTTAAGCCATAATTCATGTGACATCTCTTTGTTTTGCTTGTAACCCTGATTGATAAAATGTGACAGATGCCCAGATAGGACTGTTTACTAATAATCACTTAACCAGATTTTATTTGCTTGAGCATTTGTTTGGAATCCCATGGTCTTTTTATTTGCTAGGTCAGTCCTGGGTATTAAACATTGTGTGGTTACCAGCAGTTAGTATTTGCTGCAGTTTAATAAAGGTTAAAAGAGTCGCACCAAGAAGCACACAGACAACTGGCAATGGTCCAGGAAATGTACTATTACACTCCTCCTCCATGCGAGTCATGCATGACGAGTAGCAACAGCGGACTGGAAGACATGTGGCACAGAGGATTGTACACTGCAGAGTGATTCCACTACAGGCTGGCTTAATCTCTGATTAATAATTTTAAAAATGAAATGAAGAACTTGTACATGTGACCTCAATTTGGAAGTGCTTTACAGATGATATACTTTGAAAATGTGGTCACTTTTGTAATGTAGGAAACACAACAACAATTTGTATACAGCAAGCTCCCACAAACAATATTCCATATGATTATCTACTTATCCTGCCACTACTGAATTACGTATGTGAAATATCTGTCATTCAGTTCAGAATCTTTTACCTGGCTTTGGCTTCCACAAGGCAACACAACAATCGTGCTACTCAAAATTCATAGCAATTATCTTTTGCATAAACATCTGTCTGTTACCATTTAGCCCTAAACATTTTGGGCCACTATGTCTATCAGCCGAGAACCAAATTTATGCTCCTTCGCTTGCCCAAATAGCCACAGAAATCCTGCTTAGATCTGAACACATCCTAAGTCTTGCTTTTGCCATATGGCATAGTTACAACCTTTCAGAGGAAAAAAAACAATCGCACTGAACTAATTCCTTCTAGCAGCTTCCGTGTATTTATCAAGCTCCCTTGATTACTGCCTGGCTGCAGCAAATACGTCTGCAGAGTTTAAATCAATTCCTAATTAAAATAATAACAATGCAACCCTGCGTCCGTTCACTTGCGAATGAGAACTGTAAATGTTTACAACAGCAGATTAGTGGCTTATGGATAAACAAGATAGGGCATGAACAGAAGAACTCGGATGAGCTGAAATTCAAGGTGCCAAGAGAATGTTGGCATAATAATTGAATTGCTCAGAAGACACTGATGGAGATGTTCTTATAATAACAGAACAGGTTAGGTTGAAATGGAATGATCAAAAATACTATTTGATGAAGTGCTTAAAATTGAGCCAGGGAAGTGTACCACACAGTTAACCAGAGCATTGATGATAATTTTGATTCGGGCAGTTTAAAACATTTGGGAAGAATACAGGATACAGCAACATTGCAGGTAATTTACTGGACTGGCGTCTCAAGGCCTGAACCTTTGATCCAGAGATACCAGATTGAATCCTACCAAAACAATGAGGACATTTCAAATAATGAAATTAAAACATGGAATAAAGAACTGGTTCAGTAAATTGAAATTTATCAAGTTGCTTCAAGCCAACTTTTCAAAAAGAAAACTTGCCATAACTTTAGTTATATGCTGTAACTGTCATTCTTTTTTGTGCACAATCCGCAGGCATTGCCACTTTCATTTCACTGCACATCGTGTATGTGTATGTGACAAATAAATTTGACTTGACTTGACTTGACTAGGAAGGAACTGCAGATGATGGTTTATACCAAAGATAGACACAGAATGCTGGAGCAACTCAGCGGGTCAGGCAGCATTTCTGGAGAAAAGGCATAGGTAACGTTTCGGGTCAGAACCCTTCTACAGAACCCCTCTCTAGTATTTTGTGTCTAACTTTCCATCATAACCTGGTCATGATATTTTATTGTTATACCATAGGAAGCATAATTAGTAAGGCCAGTGTTTATTGTCTTCTAACTGCCTTTGTGAGAATGGCAGTGAACCAGCCTCTCGCACTGCTGTATTCCATAGGCGAAGGTCTACCACGATGATGTTACGTAAGAAGTTCCAGGATTTTGACCCACCAACAATGCATTTCCAAATCAGAATGGTTTATGATAACGGGAAACTTAGACAAGTGGAATGCCCAGGTGCCTACAAGTGAGGATTTAGCAGTGATAATTAATTCAGTGATGACAATGAAGCTGATTGTTTGGCACTTGTGTGATCTGAACATTATTTACTAATTGGCCCATGCCTGAATGTTGGAAACAGAATTGCAGATGCTGGTTTATACCAACGGTCTGAAAAAGGGTCCCGACCCAAAACATCACCCATCATTTTTCTCCAGAGATGCTACCTAACCCTTTAAGTTACTCCAGCACTTTGTGTCATGCCTGATTGTTGTTCAGCTCTTGCTGCTTGCACAGAATGAATGGAACAGACATAGTCCAATTATCACAGATCTTCTTCCACTCTGAATTAATATTGGCATTGACAAAGCAGCTAAAGATGCCTTGTGGAAGTCCTGCAACAATGTCCAATGGAGGAGATGATTTGTCTCCTAACATTGACAATCACTTTATTTTGCTCTGTGTATTAGTAGAATGTTAGTTAGTAGAATGTTATTTTCTTAATTTGGATTGGTTTCAATTTAACAAGAACTCCTTGATACAAAACCTGGTTAAATATGCCCTTACAAGGCTCTTTCACTTCACCTTGGAAATTTGTCTCGGTAGAACATGCCCCTGATGGAACCCAAACTGAGTTCTGGTGACTAGGTTTTTAGCATTGTCAATGACAACATAATTTACTTTAATGACTGAGAGGGATTGCTCATGGGTTGAAAATCGACAAGATAAGAGCAGATACAAGGAACTGTAGATACTGGTTTACATGCTCGTCTGAAGAGTCCCAACCTGAAACATTGCTTATCCATGCTCTCCATAGATGCAGCCTGACCCACTGAGTTACCCCAGCATGTTGTGTCTTTCATAACCAGAAATGGTAGTACTCTGGGATTGTTGTGAAACAGAGGGATCTTAGAGTGCAGGTACATAGTTCCTCGAAAGTGGTGTCACAGGTAAATAGGTGGTCAAAAAGGCTTTCGGCACATTGGCCTTCACCTGTCAAGAACATTGAGTATAGAAGTTGGGAGGTCATGTTATGAATATATAAGATGTTGGTGAAGCCACATTTGGAGAATTGTGATCAGTTTTGGTCACCATGTTACAGGAAAGATGTTGTCAAACTGGAAAGGGTGCAGAGAAGATTTACGTGTATGTCACCAGCACTCGAGGGCCTGACCTATAGAGAGGTTGAGCAGGCTAGGACTTGAGCTGAGAGGGATGAGGGGTAATCTTACAGAGGTGCACAAATTCATGAGAGGAATAGATCAGGTAAATGCACAAAATCTTTTGGCCCAGTCTGGCTGCATGTTCTCAGTTCCACTATTGTTGTGGATGATGACGTATGTTTCTTTCAAACTGTCTTCCCGAGCTAGACAAAGTGGAGTCTTATCTTATTTGCCCCATGCATAGCGGATTGCTTTTGTTGTTTAACAGGCACTGCATCACCATCTATTACATTCAGAATGATTGCAGGGGACGAAAAGTCTGAAGAGGGGCCCAGACCCAAAACATCACCTATCCATGTTGTCCAGTGATGCTGCCTGACCCACTGAGTTATGCCAGCAACTTGTTTCTATTTTTGTAAACCAGCATCTGCAATTCCTTGTTTCTCCATTCTTTTGTGTGGGAAGGAACTGCAGATGCTGGTTTAAACAGAAGATTGACACAAAATGCTTGAGTAATTCAGGACAGGCAGAAACTCTGGAGAGAAGGAATGGGTGACTGCTTTTTCATCTCTTGCCTTTGTCCAACTATCTTCTCCAACCCCCTCCCCCCATTTGTATCAACCTATCATCTGCCAAGCTTTGTTACACTCCTCCTCTCTTCCAGCTTTTTTATCTCCCCCCATCCCCATCAGTTTAAAGGGACCCCACATGAAGGGTCAGCTATTTAAGTTCTCCAGAGATGCTGCCTGACCTACTGCTACAAAAGCACTTTTTTTGCAGAAGCCTTTATATCAGTTGGCTACTTGAGATGCGATATACGAACACAAGAAACTAGGAGCAGTAATCCATTCATCCCCTCAAGACTGTGCCACCATTTAATGGGATCATAAATGGTGTACCCCCTCTCCACTTCCCTATAGCCTTCAATGTCCCAGTCTTTCAAAAAACATACCTACTTCATCTTTAAATACTGCAAATGATCTAACCTCCACACAGATATTTACCACCCTTTGTAAGATGTTCATATATAAATATAACCCAGTCCAACATATAGATCAGACGCCCTACCGTTGACACGATGTTCACTTCATCCATCCTCAGGAAAGTAGCCAACATAATCAAACACCCTTTTCACCCCGGTCATTCTCTCTTCTCCCCGATCTCATCGGGCAGAAGAGATAAAAGCTTGAAAACACGTACAACTCAAGAATTGTTTCTTCTTCTTTATTATCAGACTTCTGAAACTCCTTCCATATGCTAGGGTAAAGTCCCAATCTTCCAACCTACCTCTTTACAGACTTTGGGCATTTTTTTTGGAACTGATACACTACAATACAGAAGAATTATATTGCACTTTGGTAGTTTCCTCTTCACTTTAGATGATGTAAGTGTGACTTGATTGTATTCATGTACAGTATTATCGGAATTGATTGGGTAGCAGCAAACAAAAACAAAGTGTTTCACTTTATCTTGTGCACATTACAATAATAAACCAATACCCAGATTTTAAATAACACCCACTAGTATTATAACTATGTGACATCTTTCAAGATTCTCCCTCTGTGTAAACATCTAACTTCGCGTCTCCAGGGGTAATTTTTCTTTCTCCCCTCAACTTCAGAATGCCAGAAATATCATAGTCATAACAGCCATGCGCTCAGGGATATTAAATATTTCATAAAGTCATCTTTTAAACTGCAAAGAATATGTACACAATTTTTTTGGTAAGTGATAAGACAACCCTCTCATTGGTCTAACAGGTTTCTTTTGGACAAATGCCAATATATCCTTTCTTAAATTAGGGGATCGAAAACTCTGCACATTATTCCAGGTGTGGCTTCACAGGTATCCAGTAAAATTCTAACAATAATTTCCCTATTTCTACATTCCAACTTTCTTGCAATAAAGGGCAAAATGCCATTGGTCTTCATAATCACATAGCACCTGCCTACTATCATGTGCCTATTATGCACAAGAACACTTAGCACTGTAAGTAATAGACTTTCATTAGACTCCCATACTGAAGTGTAAAACCTCACATTTCCACAGTGCACTCCATTTGCCACGTTTTCACCCATTCATTCACATTTTTTTTTAAACTGCATGCTGGAAATACTTAGCAGATCAGGCAGCATCTGCTGATGGAGAAACAGTTAACATTTTGGGTTGAAAGCTTCACTGTTTCACTCTCCTTTGATGTTGCCTCACACGCTGATCATTTCCAGCATTTTGGTTTTTAATTTAGAATTTTCAGTAAATGCAGGGGTTTATGCTTCAGATTCCAGGAATATTTTTTAGCTATTGATGTAATTGTTCTGGGTAAAAACAATGACCCAGAGATCTTTCAGTAAAAATGTCAATGCGCACGTTAAAATGGCACATTCAACAGGTGAGTATATTATTAAGAAAATATGTATCAATTACTACAAAAGTTATTAAAGTCAGGCATATTTTTCAAGAGGCAGTTTGGATTGTAGAACAATACAACAATAGGAATGAAATTTTTCACAATAGAGAATGGCTGCCAAAATACATATTTACACTGGAATTTTCAGCAGTAAACATTCATGGGTGAAGTATTTGAAGTAAGATTTGTGGGAAGGAAAATGTCATTATGTCTGTTTTTTAGAAAAAAACCCCAAAACTTTAAAATCAATCAAGATCACTATTTAACAGAAAGTCACAATAAAAAAGGTCCGTATGATATATTAGATCTTTTACCTTGTACAACAACAGACTCATCAGGAATTACATGATAGATTATGTGACATTTACACAAACTTTTGGGTATTATATATTCTGAATTTAAAGGGGCAGACCGTTTTACAACAGTTCTTTTACTAAGATAAAGTATAATGACGTGTCTCAGCACGTGATATTCTAAGATAATAAAATATATATTTTTTTTAAAATACATCCATGTTCGGAACAACCGATGATATATATTTATATATTTGAAGAAATGTACTCTGTGCGGTTCTCACCATTTCCCAGACTCTCTGCAGTATTTTCATTCGATAAGCTTTCCGTGTTAGTTGCCGAATCCTTTTCGCAGGCGATATCAGAGTAAGGTGTTATCACTGACAAAAGTTTCTCAATATTTTGTTGATTGCATTCCATGTTCATGCTACAGTTATTTTCTTCCAAAGTCTCTGCTCGCACTGCTTCCATGGTGCTCCCAAAGTTAAGTGAAGGCAAGCCTGTTGCAGAGCACACAACCTTTATTTCACGCAGTTTAAAAACAAGTGTTAAAAACCCCCTTCGAAGCAGAACAGAATTATGTCCTAAAAAGTTGAAATAATCAAAATGAATGGTACTTTCTAAATATTTCGTGGATTTGAAACACTTGCATTTACTGAGGGATTCCGTTGTTGTGACACGTTGAGGTAATGCACCCTCAGACTCTAAGTTTTCACCACAACGTTTGGCTGCGGGTTCCAAGTGTGCTGACCTTTCACCTTCTAAATCGGGTGAATTTATTGCAGAGCGTCCGGGAGTCAGGTGCAAACTGCAGCAGCCGGGAGCTACGAGTGCAATGGAACACGTACAACCCGGCCACGTTCTCCAGATGTCCCCCAGCAGCCACGGGTTGGAAAAGCGCCTCGGTGCTCTGCTGGCGGCCAGGTCCACCCTCTGGCATTTTGCAAAGAGACGGGCTAAGCGGGAGCGGACGAGCATCGAGGAGGCAGAGCTTATGTTTACTCCCCCACCTTGGGGCCGCGCAGCTCCAGCCCGCTGACGTCGGCCCGGGCCTGCATTCCACTCTGGGTTCCCCGACCCGAGCCCGAGCCTAGCAATGACGTCGGCCGGTTGCCCAGCTCCAGCTCTGTGACGTCAACCGGACCCCCGGCCCGACAGCAGTGACGTCGGGCGGCCGGCCGGCTCTCCTGTGACGTCGGGCGGGCGGCCGGCTCCCCGGCTCAGTGACGCGCGCCGGCCCGGGCTCGGGTTCCACTCGGAGAGCTGACGGGCCGGGGCCAGGCCAGAGTCAGCGCAACCTGTCCACTGAGCAAAGTTTTGGGTTGATTCGTGTTCACGTGTACCAAGGTACTGTGAACACCATGCGATCCAATTGGCTCAGATGATGCTCTCCATAAATGCAATCGAGACAAACTCAACAACAGTTAGAGCAAAGGGTGCAGAATATAGTTTTCAGCATTGTAGCGCACCAGTTCCATAGATGAATTGGACAGTACCCTAGTTTGTGGAAGGACAATTCAGGAGTCTGATAACAGAGGGGAAGCAGTTCCTGAGTCTGGTGGTGTGTGCTTTCAAGTTTCTGTATCTTCTGTCTGATGGAAGCAGGGAGAAGAAGGAATGACCAAGGTAAAGCAAGTCTTTGATAAGGTGCCACACGTTAGGCTGCTGAGATGAAGTCCACGGTATCAAAGGGCAGATACTAGCTTGGATAGCAGGTTGGCTGGATGGCAGAAGCCCAAGAATGGCAATAAGGTGGACTTTTAGTGGGTGGCTGCCAGGGAGAAGTGGGGTTCCGCAAGAGTCGGTATTTGGCCACTATTCTTCTCGTGCACATTAATGATTTGAACGAGGGGATTAAAGGCATTGTGGCAAAGTTTGCAGATGATACGAAAATAGGTGGATGGGCAGGTACCATTCAACCCATTCTTTCATCTGCCTCTAATATGTGTAACCCCTTAATAATCTTATATGTTTCGATAAGATCCCCTCTTATTCTTCTAAATTCCAGTGTATACAAGCCAAGCCGCTCCAGTCTTTCAACATACGACAGTCCCGCCATTCCCGGGAATTAACCTAGTAAACCTACGCTGCACCCTCTCAATAGCAAGAATATCCTTCCTCAAATTTGGAGACCAAAACTGCACACAGTACTCCAGGTGCAGTCTCACTAGGGCCCGATACAACTGCAGAAGGACCTCTTTGCTCCTATACTCAACTCCTCTTGTTATGAAGGCCAACATTCTATTGGCTTTCTTCACTGCCTGCTGTACCTGCATGCTTCCTTTCAGTGACTGATGCACTCGGACACCAAGATCTCGTTGTACGTCCCCTTTTCCTAACTTGACATCATTCAGATAATAATCTGCCTTCTTATTCTTACCACCAAAGTGGATAACCTCACACTTATCCACATTAAACTGCATCTGCCATGCATCCGCCCACTCATACAACCTGTCCAAGTCACCCTGCAACCTCGTAGCATCTTCCTCACAGCTCACACTACCACCCTGCTTTGTATCATCTGCAAATTTGCTAATGTTACTTTTAATCCCTTCATCCAAATCATTAATGTATATTGTAAATAGCTGTGGTCCCAGCACCGAGCCTTGCGGTACCCCACTAGTCACTGCCTGTCATTCTGAAAGGGACCCATTTATCCCCACTCTTTGCTTTCTGTCTGTCAACCAATTTTCTATCCATGTCAGTACCCTACTCCCAATACCATGTGCTCTAATTTTGCCCACTAATCTCCTGTGGGACCTTGTCGAAGGCTTTCTGAAAGTCGAGGTACACCGCATCCATCGGCTCTCCCCTGTCAATTTTCCTAGTTACATCCTCAAAAAATTCCAGAAGATTAGTCAAGCATGATTTCCCCTTCATAAATCCATGCTGGCTCAGAACGACCCTGTTACTGCTATCCAAATGCTCTGCAATTTCGTCTTTTATAATTGATTCCATCCAGCATCTTCCCACCACTGATGTCAGACTAACTGGTCTATAATTTCCTGTTTTCTCTCTCCCTCCTTTCTTAAAAAGTGGGATAACATTAGCTACCCTCCAATCCACAGGAACTGATCCTGAATCTATAGAACATAGTAAACTGATCACTAATGCGTCCACAATTTCTAGAGCCACCTCCTTACGTACCTTGGGATGCAGACCATCAGGCCCTGGGGATTTATCAGCCTTTAGTCCCATCAGTTTACCCAACACCATTTCCTGCCTAATGTGAATCTCCTTCAGTTCCTCCGTCACCCGAGGATCTCTGGCCACTAGAACATCTGGGAGATTGTTTGTATCTTCCTTAGTGAAGACAGATCCAAAGTACCTATAAGTTTCTATAAGATCCCCTCTCATCCTTCTAAATTCCAGTGATTACAAGCCCATTCGACCTATTCTTTCATCTGCCCACTCACCCAACCAATCCAAGATTAGAAAGTTTACATTGCAGAAAACAAAACTGAGAGAAACTGAGAGAACAAAAGAAAATTGGATGCAAGTGAAATGCTGCCAGCTGAAAGATGGTAACGATTTTGCCAAAATGTAGACACAAGGAATTGCAAATACCAAAATCTTGAGCAGAAAACAAAAAGTGCAGCAGTAACTCAGTGGGTCAGGCAGCATCTATGGAGAACATGGATAGGCAATATTTCGGCTTGGGACCCTTTAAACTCACAACCTCAAATTTCGCCTTTAGATGCTTTCCAGAGATGCTGCCTGACCTGCTGAGTTCCTCCAGCACTTTGAGGTTATGCCAAAAGTTATGTCTGGGGATGTACAACCAGAGGAGACAAATGAAAAATTAAATGACTAGAAACGGGGACATTTGAGGTAAATTGCTGATTATCTGAAATTGTTGAATTTATTGTTCAATCTAAAAGGAAGTTATACAACTATTTGATAGATAAGTTATTTGGAAGATATTTAGGGTGGCACAGTGGCGTATAGCTGGAGTTGCTGCCTTACAGCTCCAGGGACCCATGTCCGATTCAGACTGTTCGGAGTTTGACGTTCTCCCAGTGATCGGGTGGGTTTCCTCTGGAGGCTCCGGTTTCCTCCCACACTCCAAAGATGTGCAGGTTTGTAGGTTAATTGGCTTCTGTAAATTGTCCCTAATGTGTAGGATAGAACTAGTGTACAGGTTTTCACTGGTCAGTGTAATGCAAAGCCATTATTTAATATGTCTACCCCTCCTTCAACATTCTCAAAAATCTGTTCCCACTTAGATGCTCCTTGGTCTCCACTTTCACTCGCCTTTTCATGGAAACTTTCCAGGCTAATTTAACAACCAATATTTTCCTCCACCCTTCCCACATCTTAGACCCCAAGCACATACCCCATCAGAAATTTACTTCTACTTCACCCATTCTAATATACTTCATGATGTGGTCACTTTCATATTGGGGAAACCAAGCAGTTCGGTTGCAGAATATCTCTGTACCGCTTCCGTTGTCTGCATTTTAAGTCATCCCACACTAAACTCTCTGTTTTTGGCCTCCTACACTGTTACCGTAAATTGTAAATTAAGTTGAAAGAATATTATCTCATTTAGTGATACAGTGTGGAAACAGATGCTGCCTGACCTGCTGGGCTTTCCAAGCAATCTCTTCTGAGCCAAGAGATGGTGATCTTGGTGAGATCATTGAAATAGTACATAACAGAATAAATTAACAGACCAAAGCTGCCTGGTTTATCAAGCAAGTAACTTGTCGAAAGAATGGAGAGATTTGAAAGAAAATTTTACACCATTTGTTCAACACTATGGTATACAAATTATAGCAGATATTATCATATCTTTTTGGTCACAAAGAAAGGAAATTGTTCGAAATGAGACCCTGGAATATGTAATACCAGCTAGAAATAAAGCAGACTCTATTGCTGGTTATTTGCACGCAACCACAGGGAGAAATATTGGATACTTTCTTAATGGAGTATAAGACGGAAATTCCAGTGGAATATTTGTGGAATCCAGGAATGCACCCTGAGGGAATGGCCACTGCAGGAAAGAGTTAGTTCTGGAAAAGTGCAGGTGTACATGCACGTACAGTGCAGGCGTACATGCACAGCTGAAGTGAGATGCAAAGCCTTGCCAGGAATATCAGAAGTTCAACAAGGAAGTTCATGCTGTGACGTGTATAACAAAATGCCTCGTAGGCAAGCTACAGATTCAGGCTACCAATTGAAAACAATGAGCCTGTTGTGACTTATGAACTAAGCCACTCGAAGGCTGAAGCTGGTTATTGTAAAAATCTTTATTCATCCAGAGGCAAAGACATTCTTTTGGAGATCCTTGGTAGAATCGCAAATCGCAAAATTCATTAACTTTTTATAATCTTAAGATCAAAGGTAACAGCAGGTGATTCAATATGATTTCAATTGCTACAATTATATTGTTTACTTTGATATATTGAGTCTGACGAAAGGTTCCAGTGAATTACACATTCGCAATGTAGCTGAAAAAAACCCTCTGAATGTTCCAACACCTTTGCTGGTTCAGGATAAGTTATATGGATGGTCCAAAGGTTTCTGGGGACAGGGAACCCAGATGCTCAAAAATAATATCACAAAGGACGGCAGATGTTGGTTTACGAAAAAAAGACACAAAGTGCTGGAGTAACTCAGCGGGTCAGACAGAATCTCTGGAGAAAATGAATAGGTGATGTTTTGGGTAGGGACCCTTCTTCCTGACCTAAAACATCGCCTATTCATGCCTTCCAGAGATGCTGCATGACCCGCTCAGTTATTCCACCACGTTGTCTTTTTTTGCTCAAAAATGGTGTAGAGAGCTGACTCTTGAATACACTGGTCATAAGGGTTTGGCTGGATACTCATTAGCAAATGGTCAAATAACTCAAGGAGGTAAATACTTCAGACTGCAGAAGGGAGAGGTTGAAGTTGTCCTTGAATACTCCACCAGATGGTTTGCACAGGTCTTTAGGTCTTGGCCAGGTACATCACCTGAGGCTGAGCCATAAGGGTGAATCTATGCTTTGGGTGGATTCACCCTTATATAAAGATGCTTTGATGTTGGTCTCAGAGAGTGCTGCCAGGAGCTATAAGGGCTTGTGTAAATCTGTTGTTCTCCCTGTCAAAGCATGCATAAAATATATTGAGCTCATCTGGAAGTGATGCATCATTGCCTCTCATGTTTCCAGGTTTTGCTCTGCTACAGATGATGAGCGTCCATCTATGACTCTGTAGCGACCATAGAGAATGGTCCAGGTCGTCGAACCCTCGGATTGGCCAGCGAGGTCACGTGGGAACGCGACCATGGGGATTGGTCCAGGGAACGACATCGCTGATTGGCCAGCGATGTCAGGTGCGTGTTTGGCGCCCGTTTGAGTCAGTTCGGCGAAGTCTTCAAGGAAGACAGTAAGTTTGTATTGGTTGTCCTGTACCTTGTTGTTTAACTCTGTATTCGTGTATTGCGGCTGCAATAAACTTCGTCTACAACCAACAAGTTTCGGACTCGCCATATTGGTGACCCCGACGTGATCTGGACGATCACCGACTGAGCAGGAACCCGACGCCTCGTTGACGATGGCTGAGCAGGGCACACCGGAGTCAAGCGCGGCAGGCGTTCATCTTCCGTTATTTTGGACGTACGCACCGCAAGCTTGGTTTATCCACACCGAGGCTCAATTCCATATAAAGAAGGTGTCGGACGAGGCCACGAAGTACTTCTACCTCGTCAGCGCGCTGTCGCCGGACACAACCAAGCGCGTGATGCGGTTCATCGTAAATTCACCTGCGGAAGACAAATACGAGGCCATGAAGAAGGTATTACTACGAACCTTCGGGTTGAATAAGCATGGTGGTGCGGCAAAACTTCTGCACCTACCGGATCTTGGAGACCAACTGCCTTCCGTCCTCATGGCCGAAATGATGATGTTAGCCGGTGAGCATACGGATTGCCCGATGTTTGAACAGGCATTCCGCGAGAAACTTCCCGAGGATGTCCGACTGCTGCTTACGGATTGTTCTTTTAAGGACCCCGAAGCATATGCAGCGAAAGCGGACGCGCTCATAGCGGCAAAAAACAAGGCAAGTGGTTCAATCAACAAAGTCTCGACATCAGTGACCACGCCACAGCGACGGCAAGATGGCGCCACGTCCCCCGCCAATTCTCCGAAAGCCCGCCAAAAAGATCCGCACAAGCGCGGCTGGTGCTATTATCACCTACGATGGGGTAACGAATCCCGCAACTGTCGTTTGCCTTGTACCTTCGCGGGAAATGCCTCGGCCGATCGTACATAGGGGCAGTTACGATTGGCCAGAACCGGCGCCTCTATGTCCATGATCGATTCACGGACACAGAATTTTTGGTAGACACGGGAGCCATCATCTGCATAGTGCCGCCGACCGACCTCGAAACCAGATCGGGTAAGACAGGTCCCACCCTCATCGCGGTTAATGGCGGCCCAATTCGCACTTTCGGTACACGGAAGATGTCCCTTGTGTTAGGCCTCCGCACGTACGAATGGCCATTCATCATAGCCGACGTCAAACAAGCGATCCTGGGCGCAGATTTTCTCTGGGCTTTTTCACTGGTTCCTGATGTCCGCGGTAACGACCTCCGACCCTCTGCCGAAGATGAGCACGTCGCTCCGACAATCGCCTCCTCGCCCAGCCCTACTGTCCAGGCCGTCGTCGCGGCCCCCGACTCGTATGCTGCGATTCTGGCAGAGTTCCCAGAGCTGCTCGTCCAACGTTTTGACGCACCTTCGGCTAAGCACGGTGTGGTCCATCACATCCGCACCGAAGGCCCTCCCGTTTTCGCTCGGGCCAGGAGACTACCGCCAGTCAAACTGGTGGTGGCAAGGGCGGAGTTCAGGAAGATGGAGGAAATGGGAATTGTCCGTCAGTCTGACAGCCCGTGGGCCTCGCCGTTACACATGGTCTCCAAGGCATCTGGGGGGTGGAGGCCATGTGGCGATTATCGGCGTCTCAATGCTGTCACCACGGCTGATCGCTACCCCATACCGCACCTACAGGACTTTTCATCTGGGCTGGAAGGAGCGGTGGTGTTTTCCAAAATCGATTTGGTGCGAGGATACCATCAGATTCTGGTGCGACCGGAGGACATACAAAAAACTGCAACTATTACTCCGTTCGGGTTGTTTGAATGGTTGCGTATGCCTTTCGGTTTAAAGAACGCGGCACAGGCTTTCCAGCGACTGATGGACCGCGTGGGCTGGGGTTTACCCTTTTTGTTTATTTATTTAGACGACATCCTGGTAGCCAGGCCCTCAGTGCAGGAACACCAGGCCCATTTGCGGACCGTGTTCCAGCGGCTCCAAGACCACGGGCTCATTATCCAACCCTCCAAATGTCAATTCGGCTTGCCTGCCCTCGATTTTCTAGGGCACAGAATTACTCCTGCCGGCGCCGCACCTTTGCCCGAGAAGGTGGAAGCTATCCGGGCTTTTCCCAGGCCTACCACAGTAAAAGGGCTGCAGGAGTTCGTAGGCATGGTTAATTTCTACCATAGATTCGTCCCGGCAGCGGCGCGAGTCCTGCGCCCGCTTTTCCAATGCCTTGCAGGGAATCCGGTAGAGTTGTTGTGGTCCCCGGCCGCAGAGTCGGCTTTTACGGCAGCTAAGGCAGCCTTGGCAGACGCCACCATGTTGGTCCATCCGAGCCCCTCCGCCCCCACGGCCCTGACGGTTGATGCCTCTGACGTGGCGGTGGGTGGAGTTCTGGAGCAGCAGGTCGGTGGCCGTTGGCAGCCGTTAGCGTTTTTCAGCCGGCAACTAAATTCGGCCGAGCTGAAATATAGCGCATTTGACCGAGAGCTTCTGGCTCTCTATTTAGCTGTCCGTCATTTCAGGTATTTCCTCGAGGGCCGCCCATTTGTGGCATTTACGGACCACAAGCCATTAACATTTGCTTTTTCGAAATTGTCTGACCCATGGTCGGCCCGCCAGCAGCGGCACCTGACTGCTATCTCCGAATTTACCACAGATGTCCGTCATATCGCGGGTAAGCTTAATGCCGTGGCTGACGCCCTGTCTAGACCTGCTTTTCCCCCTATTTCGGCGGTGGACTGCGAAGTGGATCCCCAGGAGCTTGCGGAGGTACAGCTCTTAGCGGATACCGTTTCGGCTTACCAGTCCACCACTTCGGGATTGAAGTTGGCCCAGGTAGCTTGTGGGTCGGAGGGCACGAAAGTCTGGTGCGATGTTTCTCTTCCTCGTCCCAGGCCGGTAGTACCGCCCTCCCTTCAGCGCCGGGTTTTCGATGCCATTCATGGGCTGGCGCACCCGTCCATCCGCTCCACCTCTGCCTTGGTAGCAGCGAGGTTTGTCTGGCATGGCCTGCGGAAACAGGTAGCGGGGTGGGCACGTTCCTGCGTGCCCTGTCAGACCGCTAACGTCCAGCCCCCCGTACAGGATTTCGAGGTCCCGGTTTGTCGTTTTTTCCACATCTACGTGGATTTGGTCGGGCCTTTGCCTTCCTCCCGGGGCTACACCCACCTCCTCACGGTGGTGGATCGGTTCACCCGGTGGCCAGAGGCTTTCCCATTGTTTGATATCTCGTCAGCGTCCTGTGCTAGGACTTTGGCCCTTCATTGGGTAGCTCGTTTCGGGGTCCCGGCAGTTATTACAACTGACAGAGGTCCACAGTTCACTTCGTCCCTCTGGGCCGCGCTGGCGGAACTGTACGGGTCCAAGTTACAACCCACAACTGCATATCACCCCCAGGCAAATGGACTCGTAGAAAGGTTTCACCGCCAACTTAAGGCGTCCCTCAGTGCAAGGCTTGAAGGCCCGGACTGGGTAGACCAACTCCCTTGGGTTCTTTTGGGCATCAGGACTGCTCCTAAGCCAGATCTCGGTGCGTCGTCCGCAGAGCTAGTATATGGCTCGACACTTCGAGTACCCGGAGATCTGTTTCCGGACCCGTCAGCCCTGCTCCCTACAGTCCCATCAGCGTTAGCATCTCTCCGGGAACGGGTGGGCTCCCTGGCTCCAGTGCCGACTTCACGTCATGGGTGTTCCATGGTACATGAACCATCTTCCCTGAAGGACTGTGAGTTTGTTTTTCTGCGTAAAGATGCCCATCGCGCCCCGTTGCAGAAGGTCTATCAAGGGCCGTTCCGGGTTTTACGTAAGGGAACGGCTACTTTCACCTTAGACATGGGCGGCAAGAGTGAACTCGTCTCGGTGTCCCGGCTCAAACCTGCCCATTTGGACCCGGATCAACCAGTCCTGGTCGGTCAAACCCCTAGGAGAGGCCGACCTCCGTTAGTTCCGCCCAGTCCAGAAACCCCCGTTCCGACAGTTCCTCCAGGACCCCCCGTTTCGGCAGTTCCTCCAGAACCCCCCGTGCCGGTAGTTCCTCCAGAACCTCTCGTTCCGGCTGTTCCTCCAAGTCCGGAACCTCCGGCTCCTGTGGTTCAGGCTGTCCCTCTCCGTACTCGTTATGGTCGCAAAATCCGGCTCCCAGCTAGGTTCCGCACCTCGGGTTCTGGGGGGGGTCATGTAGCGACCATAGGGAATGGTCCAGGTCGTCGAACCCTCGGATTGGCCAGCGAGGTCACGTGGGAACGCGACCATGGGGATTGGTCCAGGGAACGACATCGCTGATTGGCCAGCGATGTCAGGTGCGCGTTTGGCGCCCGTTTGAGTCAGTTCGGCGAAGTCTTCAAGGAAGACAGTAAGTTTGTATTGGTTGTCCTGTACCTTGTTGTTTAACTCTATTCGTGTATTGCAGCTGCAATAAACTTCGTCTACAACCAACAAGTTTCGGACTCGCCATAACTCCAGCTTGGTCGGTTATCATCTTTTCATGCTCGCAATGACCTTCTAAAGGTCATAGACAATAGGTGCAGGAGTAGGCCATTCGGCCCTTCGAGCCAGCACCACCATTCAATGTGATCATGGCTGATCATTCTCAATCAGTACCCCGTTCCTGCCTTCTCCCCATACTCCCTGTCTCCGCTATCCCTAAGAACTCTATCTAGCTCTCTCTTGAATGCATTCAGAGAATTGGCCTCCACTGCCTTCTGAGGCAGTAAATTCCACAGATTTACAACTCTCTGACTGAAAAAGTTTTTCCTCATCTCTGTTCTAAATGGCCTACCCCTTATTCTTAAACTGTGGCCCCTGGTTCTGGACTCCCCCAACATTGGGAACACGTTTCCTGCCTCTAACGTGTCCAACTCCTTAATAATCTTATATGTTTCGATAAGATCCCCTCTCATCCCTCTAAATTCCAGTGTATACAAGCCTAGCCGCTCCAGTCTTTCAACATATGACAGTCCCGCCATTCCGGGAATTAACCTAGTAAACCTACGCTGCATGCCTGGTCATGTCTGAACTTGTTGCGCTACTCTGGATTGCGAGTCCATAATGCCACAGATTTAACCTTAAGCAGATAATGAACACCCGAGGCATCTGATTGGGGAAGATTGGAATGTGTTCATATGTACAAACTCACGCGTGCATTTCGTTATGGTCACTGACGACTGTGGCGTATTCATTCGTCTATGGAAATGAAGCACTGCTCGGTCAGATTTAGCAAAATGCAGGCAAGGGATGGAGCGGTTGGTGTTCCGGAGAGTGATATTGCAGTGATTGAATGTGTTTGGTTCGGTTCTCTGGTATTGAAGGTAATGTGCTGATGGTAGTTAGGCATAGATTATTCAAACTGGCCTGGTTAAAGTCCCCAGCAATGCTGGGGAGGGATTGGGATATGCCATTTCATTCTTGTTGACTGTGGCGCTCAATTCCTCAAGTGCTAGATTGACATTTGCATGAGATAGGATGTGGACTAAATTGGTAGATAGAATGGTCGGGACTTAACCACCTGTAATAAGAGTTTTGTGTGAACAGTCCGTGGCTGATAGCGCTGTGGCTGGTAGCACTTTGTTTAAAACTTCATACGACAAGTCTGCAGCCGGTAGCGCTTTGTTTCCAAACGGCGGGGGGCTTCACTCAGATGCAGGCCCCTGCCATTTGTTGCCGTTTGAATTTGGAAATGGCGCTAAAGACCTGGACTTAATGGCAGTTATTTCAACGGCTGATTTCCGCCGGTCTAAAGGCAGGTGGAAGTTCTTTTGGTAGTTCTTGAGTTAGTTCTTTTTACGAGAGGGGTTCACCGACGGGCTGGGGCGCGATCAGCACCGTGGACAGAGGCAGAGAGAGAGGTGTGCTGCTGTAAAACGGGCCCGCGCAAACTGAGACAAGTATTGTTTTTGTTCTTTCTCTTGCCAATAAATCTGATTCGTAACTATACGGATGGGTGAGCCTTTTTCTGTTCTACTAGTCAATCCTTGAACCTGTTCCCTTGTAACAATTGGCATAGTCGGGAGGATCTGACGAACCTAATAGAAAATGTTTGATAAAAAGAAATAGCATACGAGATGGCGCTGGTGCAGGCCAAGCGTCCCCACAACGAGCAGCTGCCCTCTGTGCAGGGTGGGACCAAGAACCTCGACTCTTCAAGTTCCTCTAATGCTTTTAACGGGTCACGAGGGAGAAGAAAATCTTTGTAAATTTCACCTGAATGGATCAACACTGGCATCTGTAGGATTTGATAGACTCGTATTGTTTTGGAATTTATAAGGCGACTGCGATAATTATGCTACATTGAAAGGTCACAGTGGAGCAGTGACGGAATTGCATTATAACACAGATAGCAGCATGTTTTTTTCCAGCATCAACAGACAAAACTGTAGCAGTGTGGGACAGTGAAACAGGTGAAAAATCAGGAGACTTAAAGGTCACACATCCTTTGTGAATTCATGTTATCCTGCCCTACAGGGACCACAGGTGGTCTGTACAGGAAGAGACGACGGAAGAGTGAAGCTCTGGGACATTCGGAAGAAGGCTGCAATCCATACGTTTCAAAACACGTACCAAGTACTGGCAGCAACGTTTAATGACACATGCAATCAGTTTATCTCTGGTGGTATTGATAATGACATTAAGGTTTGGGACCTTTTACAAAACAAGTTAATTTATACCTTGTGTAGTCATACAGACACGGTGACTGGTTTGGCCCTGAATGGGGTCAAAGAGGACATCACAGAACTATCAGCAGAAATAGTGGCCCTACAGAAATGCATGGCCCTGGATTTTATCCTGGCTGAGAAAGGGGGCACGTGCTTTAATCGGGTGGGATTGCTGAACTTATATTCCAGATGATTCAGAGAACATCGCCAGCCTCGTTGACAACATCCAGGAAGCCGTGGGGGAAGATTCGAAAGGTCAGAGAACAGTACCACGACTACAATCCCCCGGGTGGATGGTGGCCTTTCGGGATGTTTGGAGGCTGGTGGACAACAGTGGTGCACTGGGGACTGACCATTGGGACAATTTTGTTGAAAATAATATTGCTACGCTATATGTGCGCATTGGCGTCTTGACCGCGTGGACTTTACTAAAGCCTGTGGACCGGATGTAACAGGGTAACGCCTGCGCGCCGGATGTGATGGTACCAGACTGTTCGAGGGGTGGACTGTAATAAGAGTTTTGACCGAACAGTCTGTGGCTGATAGCGCTGTGGCCGGTAGTGCTATGTTTAAAGGCTGATATTGCTCTGGCCGGTAGCGTTATGTTTAAAGCTTCGCGCAACAAATCTGCGGCCAAAAGGGTGGGGGAGGGAGGGGGGCTCGCTTGGATGCAGGTGCCTGGCATTGGTTGCAGTTTGAATTTGGAAGTGCACTATTGGCCAGAACTTAACGTCGGTTATTTCAACGGCTGATTTCTGCAGGTATAAAGTCCTAAGTTAGTTCATTTTACGAGAGGGGTTCACTGACGCCTGGGTTTGCGATCAGTGCCGCGGATGGAGGCAGAGAGAGAGAGGTGTGCTGCTGTAAAACGGGCCCCGCGCATACCGAGACAAGTATTGTTATTGTTCTCTCGCCAATAAATCTGATTTGTAACTATACGGAAGGGTGAGCCTTTTCCTGTTCTACTACTCAGATCTTTGAAGCTGTTCCCTTGTAACACCACCAAATGTTCCAGGTGGGGAGATCAGGAGTGTGACAAGACTGCAACATCTGAGTACCATGAAGAGTTTATCATGAAGCAGGCGTTCCCATTCCTGATACCACTGTCATCCATGCGTTGGATAGAAAAACCGTTGAGCTGAAAATATGGGGGTGAGCCGTGTCTCTATGAAGCAGAATTCACACACTCCTTCACATCTGTCTGATACAGCAGTTTTGCTCCTAAGTCTTCTATCGTGGTCAGAAGGATGACCATGAGGGATCACATGCCAGATTCTTCAGTCTTACTAAAAGCATTCCTGGCAACTAGGTTTTCAAGCACGAGGCCTCTATGTGCCATGCCTGCAATGTGGGGGGTTGGGTCTACTAAGTTCGTAAGATCTGTTTTACAATCAACCCCCTTCTTTTGTGCTGTATTTTTGCCTGCAGATTTCAGCTTTGAAAGGTCAAAAGGTGTGTATACATATGTTCTCCAGCATGCTGTTGTTGCCACTCTCCGGCAAACTTTTCTTCTCAGCTTAAACCTACAACCGTTAGGAAATGACATTTCCACCTTAATGCTCTTTGAGGGACCCAACTCCTCGTTCTTAATACTTATCAGCATCATGTTCTTCTCCTTGGTGAATACCGATGCAAAGTACACATTTAGGATCTTGTCCAAGTCCTCTGGCTCCATGCATAAATCCCTATTTTGTCCTTGAGTGTGCCTTCCCTTTCCCTTGCTATCCACTTGCTCCTAAAATGTGGAGAGTATCTTAGGATCTCCTCAATCCTACTTCCCAAGGATATTCTATAGATCCTGGCACCCCCTTAATTCCTCGTTTGAGTTATTTCCTTATTCCTTTATATTCCTCAAGGGCATTGACTGATTTCAGCTCCCTAACCTTACTTAATCTTCCATATTCTTTTTGACTAAATTTACAGTATTCTTTTCTCATCCAAGTTCCCTAATCTTGCTGACCTTATTTGTCATCCACAGGAACATGCCGGTCATACAGCACAAAAACTGAAAGTCATACACAGAGTCATGTAGCACAAAAACAGACTCTTACTCTAAACTGCAGAAATCTCCAGTGGCTGGGAAAGTGCTACTTGTAATGTGCATGTATCCCTTTAAAGGTTGACTGCAGAAGTTGCAGCAGCAAATGTAGATGCTAGAAACTGAAGTATTGCAATAGAACAATATTGTAGTGCATGCAGAAAACTGCACAACCTGAAGTTTTGCAGTGATATCCAACAACATTTTTCTGGGAATCTCACACCTGAAGATTGCAATAGTTATTTAGCTTTGAAGAAATATAAATGGGTGACTCCCAACATTGTTTCAAAGGTTTCAAAGGTCTTTTATTGTCACGTGTGCCAATTAAGGTACAGTGATATTTGAATTTAACATCACTAAGACATATTAAACCAATTTCTAGACTTCAGTAGTCTAACTAGTGCTGCAGAGGAATGCCAAAATGAAGTACATAAAACAAGGTTAAGAATTTTGCACGCCTTTGGAATAGTTAAAGCAATTTCAAGGTTGTATTTTGTCTGCAGTCACCAGAGCTAATCCTGTGCCTTATCTACAGTCACCAATGCTGGCAGGGTTTATGTCTGCATGCTGCGGTGATAGCACTATGTGTTGCAGACCTTGTGGGTATTTGCATTTTGTTGCCTGAAGTACAGCATAATTATGCTATGTTCTTTGATCTCAGCAGTGCCTGTGCTGAATATCAGATTAATTTATGTTTGTTTGCATGGAGCTGTGGCTGAACTCAGGAATGTAGTGCTGGGTGATTTTGATCTTGGGAGATTTGGTACTATGTCAATAAAATGAACCCTATCTTCTTTTTGAATGTTAACTGTGTGAAATCTCACACACCGAGTGTAACTTCCTCCCCACCCTTCACACACAGAGATGAAGCTACCTCCGCACGATCCTGTCCCGTCACACACACAGAATGATCTCTCGCCTTGGCATTTAATTAAATTATACACTTTAATTATTATCACAGTTTTTAATCATTAAGCTTAAGTGATTGTGAACAAAATACAATTACATTATCTTTCCCTACTCAAACTGGAAAATTAAATTCTTGTACCAAAAACCATTGCAAATTGTACATTTTAGATAATGTTAAAATTCTTGTTTTGTTCCTCGACTTTCTGGCCCAAAGACCTCAGTCAGTGAGGATAGATGACAACTGCTCCACCGCATTACCTCTCAACAGCGGTGCCCTGCACGGATGTATCCTCTGTGCCCTATCACTCTTGTTTTACAAGTTCACAGATGACACCACCATGGTGCTCTGAATTACGAACAAAAAAGAGACAGTGTACAGAAAAATGGGGTTGTGAAAGATAGATCAGCCATGATTGAATGGCGGAGTAGACCTGTTGGGCCGAATGGCTTAATTCTGCTCCTATCAATTATGATCTTATGACCTCATGAAAGCTCCGTAATCTCCTCAGTTCATATAGTCTTTAGCATCCTTTGTTACCTGTTGGCTTTGCCACATTTGAACGGTTGCAACTGCCCATTTTTATGCATCCTTAAATGTAATGGTTTGTGATAATTTTCCCTTTTATGATCTTCATCTCCTCTTGAGTTCTCCTTGGCAATTTGTTGTGAACATGATTTAATTTCCAGAAGCTATGCTAAAACAAAGTTATTATCTTACTACTGTAGATATTTGAAATAAAATCTTGGTTATGCTCGTCATGATCCCCAGCAGAAATCTATTTCTGTGATATTTTCAGATTCTATGCCTTCAGGAAAGGTAGAAATTTTTCATTAGGCTCAGTTGTTGGAACTGTCTAAACAGATGTCTATTTATTCTCATTTATTCAGGTATCCATGACATTTCTATAGTATAATCTGCAATAATGTGCTTTTACAAAGTTTTAGATCTTTAGCTGGTTTTAGCCTTTTAAAATGATATGGCTCCTGTGGGACATAATTAGCACACAGAATGCAACTTCAGATGGGAAATCTGGATAAATATCATTGATTTAATTTGTTTCCTTTTAACTCAACCGTCTAATTTCTTTGGGGTTTGGCTTCCTAACTGCAGCACAATCTCAGAAATATTAAAGGGCCATTCAAAAGATGGAATTTGAAAGAAATTGGAGTATGGTCCCGGATCTGCATCAATTTACCTATCGCCACTACTCTTTAATCTTCTAAGAATATAGAGGCATGATTACATCTATCTGCTGGGCCAAGGACATCTGAGATGTTAACACCAGAAATTTGAAGCTGCTAACTCTCTCCACCATCGTCCCACCAACTTTAAATGTGACACTTTGGCTTTCAGATCATTACCAAAGAAAATAAAGTGGTTGGTGGCTAGGAATGGTGCCAATTATGGCTTTTGAAAGCAAAGGCCTTGGTCTTCCCAATGTTTAGTTAGAGGGATCCACTGTTGAATATTAGACAAATAATCTGACCGTGCAGGGTGTTAGTAAGATGGACTAGGCACCATTATTGTAGATGCTGAAATTGATGCAGATTTTGTTTTGATGATGTTGCTGAGGGGTATCTTTGATGATAGATAGGAATAGACTGAACATAAGTCCTGAAGAGACAACAGAGATAATAGTGTGGGTTAGGTAACAGAACTATTGCTGCTGAGACAGTTTAAACGAGAATGAGTGAAACATGTTCCACCCAGCTGGGTGATCCTGAAGAACCTTTGGAGGAGAACTGTGTTGCCAAGTGTATCAAAGACTGGATTCAGATTAAGAAAGCCAGCTCTGGAGTTTTCATGCTAAACCATAAATTAGTGGAAGTCCCAGAGCTGCTTTTTGTTTGGCAGTGAAGGGTGACTATTTCCCTGTTATCACAACAGCAAAATTATCTGATCATAATCACTTTTCAATTTTGGGAGCCTATTGTGTGTAAATTGTACTATGCACTTTTTTTACATTCGAACAGTGATTAGATTTCAACAGTACTCCATCACTACAAATGGCTTGGGATATTTGCAGCTGTTAAAAGATTATATATACTTTTATTTAAATATTTTACTTATGTATGCAAGGAACGTAAGTTCAGGTATAGTTAATTAGGAAAGGTTTTCAAATGTAACTAATTTATTATCATGATAGGAAATGGAGAATGGGTCTCAGTGACGATTTAAAAAATAATTTCTCAAAAATGTCGATTAAAAGACAGGTCCAGTGTTTGTTCCTACTGGGCTTAAAATGTGTTGGGAATGTTGTGAGGACAAATGGAAACAGAATATTAAATTGAAAATCTGGATCGTGGCCAGCTTTATAGCATAAGATTTGCTTAGACTGAAGTTCTGATGACAAACAGACACTATCGAAGGGATTTGAGAAAATCGTAATCTCTTGTGTAATTTGTTCACAGACAAAATTCCAACAAATCTTTAAGCCACACAACAGCACTGCTCCCAAATTATTTGCTTTGCTGGATGTGAATGTGGACGAAATGGAATCTTGTTTTTTGATCGCTGATTAATGTCTTATTCCCTTGCCATTTTAGTTACCTTTTTAAATTGTTTTGATTTAATAAATTAAATGCAGAAACTGTGTCATGTTAACTGTTCAGCATGAAGAGGTTCAGCCTCATTAGTGTAAGTAGCTTTAATATTCTAGTGTGCTGATTATATTCTGGTTTCAACCAACGAAACATAAACAAATCAGTTCGGCACCTTAACGTTCATTTTTTTATTGTGAAGACCTCTGTGATAATCTGGTGTTTTGCACTGATGCCCCTGCACATAGTGTCTCTAATGTCAACATAAATCAACATCCATGTCTACCATCAGGTTTAACGGTCTGCTCAGTGGTTAAATTGTGACAATTGTAATGATTTTGGATTTATTGACACTGATTCAAATTAAAATGTAGAATAGCATCACCACCCACTCCCCCTCCACCATCACCCCCTCTCTCCCACCATCACCCTCCACCATCACCTCCCCTCCACCCAATTAGTAAATCACAAGGAGTTCATGTGCAGCAAAAACAAGTTTTTCTTCACTTGACAGGGACATGGGCCAATCAGGAGCTGCAAAGTTGACAACATGGCAGTGGGAATGGAGCCAATAATCATGGGGCCAGGAGCCGGGGGACGATGCAGGTTCTGCCAAGGGGCACCCAGACCTCTAGTTTAGAGATACAGTGCCCCTGTGCCGGCGATCCCCGCACATTAATACTATCCTACATCCACTAGGGTGTAATTTAAAAAAACCCAATACATGCCAATTAACCTACAAACCTGCACGTCTTTGGAGTGTGGGAGGAAACCGATCTCGGAGAAAACCCACGGGGGGAACGTACAAACTCCCTACAGAACAGCACCCTGAGTTGGGTTCGAACCCAGATTCGCTGTAAGGCAGCAACTCTACCGCTGCACCACCGTGCCTAGCGAATAGCAGGGTGCGACAGGGCTGAAGGGAGACGCATTGAAGAGCGAGGGTGGGGGGGAGGATGCCGATATGAATGAGGGAGGACGAGGCGGGACCTTTCCTCCCATTGGAGGCGGGAGCAGTCAATCAACCTGGAAGCGGGACATGTTATTCGATCGGAGGTGGGATCAGTCTACCCATTGGATGAGGATCCATCAATCACCCGGAGGCGGGACATGTTTGTCCATTGGATGCGGGGTCCATCAATCACTCAGAGGCGGGGCATGTTTGTCCATTGGATTTGGGTCCATGAATCACCCGGAGGCGGGACATGATTATCCATTGGATGCGGGGTCCATCACCCGGAGGCGGGATATGACAATCAATGGAAGGCGGGACGTAATCATCTGGAGGCGGAAACTGTCAACCGATTATGGGGAGATGTCAATCACCGGGGGGTGGGGGCGGGGTTTCGTGTGATGAGGGCGGGGCTATGCTAATATTCTCAGCCCTGCGCTCCGTGGAAACGGCATCATTTCAGCGCGAGGGAAATTTCAAGCTCGGCGCCAGGTTACCGGGGGCGGTGGTTACCGACGGCGGTGGTTACCGACGGCAGTGGCGGCGGCGGCTCCAGCGCTCTTCCCCCATCACAACAACATCGGCAGCACCAACACCAGCACCACCACATCGCCAGCGCAGGGGCACGGCGGCGCCGAGCAGGTAACGGCAGCACACGGCGGAGCGGCGGAGCCCCGAGAGCCAGCGTGCCGGGGGTCTCGCCTCCAGCTGGAGGTCCCTCCCGAGAGCCGCGGCGCCATTTTGCGTTGAGATCGGTGATTTTTCTTAAAAAGAAACAAAAATCTTTCCAAAAATGTGCCTCGGTGTAGACTGGATTGTGTTTATTTTCCCTTCCTGTCCCCTCCCCTCCACCCCCCACCTCCCGAGTTGAAAGATCTGTGATTCCGTGTGTTGAATTGTCAAACAGTGAAGAGGGGAAAAAACTGTTCTCGCCCCGGTAAGGGGGGTGGGGAGAAATCATCTCATCTCATTTGTGCTGAGGGGAAAGGCAGCCTCAAGATTAATTTCTCCTTGTTTTGTGTCATTTCGCTTGTTGCAGTGTAACGGTGTTGTTGGCTGGAGGTGGTGTAGCAGCTGTATGCCAATCTGTTGGGTTTCAAAGTGCCGCGTCTGTCGTTGCCTCGCCCACTTCCATGCTGGAGCGACTCGCAGAAACATTTTGCAGAGAAAGTTTATGTTATTGTGACGGTTTTGGGTGAAATATTCAATTTTAAAAGCCCATCATTTTGCTGTTCTCGTGGTCGATATTGTGCATCAGTTCGCGCAATTTTTCAGAAGCTTATCGTTCGTGTAAACAAACATTTATTTTTAAAGCCCACTTTGGCAGATGGGTAAGGATTAACTGCGATAATAATTACACGCTTTACAATGTTTTCAATGCGTTTGTTTTCGTTATGTATTTGGAGGCATGATGTGTACATCTTCAGAGTGTTCGCAGAGTCTCCAGAGTGTCTCTCTGTTCCGTGACTCCTTGGGCTGCGTCGCGTGGTTGTTTTGCATTACTTGTTACTTTCAGATTTTGATACTTTATTACTTTCCTATTAATGCACTTTTAATTTTGTGCGAGGGAAAATCTAATTACAGATCTCCCGTGTCCATTCTTGTGTAGTTTAATGTATAGGAAGGAACTGCAGATGCTGTTCCGAAGATAGACACAAAATGCTGGGGTAACTCAGCGGGACAGACAGCATCTCTGGAGAGAAGGAATGGGTGACGTTTTGGGTCGAGACCCTTTTCCAGAGTCTGAAGAAGGGTCTCGACCCGAAACGTCACCCATTCCTTCTCTCCAGAGATGCTGCCTGCCCCGCTGAGTTACTCCAGCATTTTGTGTCTGTCTTTTTGTCAGCATTTTGTGTCTCGCATTGAAAAACAAATCGGTGTTCAGGGAGTTTGAGTTATATTGGTTCTCTTATTCAAGAAAGGGGGTTGAGGATGAGACGATCCAAGTATTCACATTTTAGAGGTTGGGTGGTCTGAAGATTATTTTGTCATTAATGTTGACTATGCCCAGCCAAATCGTGCAGTGTTCCTTCTGTAAAGTGTTCTTCTGTATATGTAAAGGGTTTAACACTAAAAATTAGCTCGTAGGTTTGTATGAGCGACGAGTGCTTGACGATCTTTTCAAATGTTGAAGTTTGTGGGGAAAATGTGCAGCCATCAGGTCGGAGCAGTCATCAAAATGTGAATGGATTAATAGTGCAAATGGGTATAAATGTATGTTATACAATTGCCTTTATGGTGACTTTGCTGCAGTGTCCAAGGAATGTACACTAATGAATGGTGTGAAGAATTACCATAAGACATAGGAGCAGAGTTAGGCCATTTGGCCTTTCGTTTAATCTGCCATTCAATCAGGGTTGATCGATTTTCCCCTCCCAACCACATTCTCCTGCCTTCTCCCTGTAACTTTTGATGCCCTTACTAATCAAGAACCTATCAATCTTCATTTAAAAAATGTCTTGGCCTCCATCTGTAGCAATGAATTTCACAGATTTACCACCCGCTAACCAAAAAAATTCCTCCTCATCTCCATTCTAAAGGTATGTCCTCTTATTCTGAAGTTGTTCCTTCTGGTTCCAGACTCTCCCGGAACTAGAAACATCCTTTCCAAGTCCACTCTAGGCCTTTCATTATTCACTAGGTTTCAATGAGATCGCCGCCTTGTCCTTATAAACTCCAGCGAGTACAGGCCCAAAGCCATCAAACACTCCTCATAGGTTAACACAATCATCCCTGGGATCATCATTCTCATAAACCTGGGTTGGACCCTCTCCAATGCCAGCACATCCCTCCAATTGATCTCCCAAAATAAAGCTGGTGGTGTGGCGTGTCGAAATGCCCGAAATAAAGGCGAGGAGCCAGGTATTGCTGGAGAGATTTAATTGTGGTGTTCTCTAGACTAGTCGAGTCTGCCAGAGAGAGATCACGCCTAAACTCCCGTCCTTTATCCCCGTAGCTAAGGGCCGCCCCCCCCCCGGACTGGTCCATTCCCGTGCCGAGGGGTTCGGTAGTGGTATGGCCCGACCCTTGGGAGCCTACACAAGACCCCCCCTCCCCCCAAGAACCGGAGGTACGAAACGCACTGGCGGTCGCACAACCCGACCGGACCGCGTACGAAAATCGGCCGACAGAGGGGCTGGCGGAGGCACAGGTGGAGGGAGCTGCGAAGGGGGACAACCTCGCGGCCGAGGCTAAGCAACCCGCACCGGTTGGTCAATGTCCAAATGCGCCAGCTTTAAGTGGTCAATTGACACACCCTCCGGCCGGCCCCCCATGTCCAAGACAAAGGTTGTCTGCCCGTGCTGTAGATGAGGCCATAGATGACAAAGGTTGATTGCCATCATATGGCCTCTGGAGCGGCGTCCGGTGGGCGTCACAGCGCAGGAACACATAGGCGCAGTCCCGGAGGGCCGATGGCACGTGCGGGCAAAATGTCCCGTGGCACGGGTGCGAGCTGGCGCTGTAGGGTGGATGAGGGCGGTTCCTGTTGCCCCGGCACCGAGGGCACGAACACACCGGGCACCGAGAGCGGCGACCCGTACACAAGCTACGCTGAAGATGAGGCCAGGTCCTCCTTGGCGCAGTCCGGAACCCAGCAAGACCCATGGTAGTGCGTCCGTTCGTGGCCAGAGAGTCGCGCCTTCAGCGCTGCCTTCAGCTGCTGGTGGAACCTCTCCACCAGGCCGTTTGCATGCGGGTGATAGGCCGTGGTGTGGTGCAGCCGCACACCCAACAGGTGAGCCATGGCCGCCCACAGCTCAGATGTGAACTGTGGCCCCCGGTCCGAGGAGATGTCCACCAGCACCCCAAAGCGAGCAATCTAGTGCACGCATAATGCACGAGCGCATGTAGCTGTGGATGTGTGGGCCAGCGGTATGGCCTCCGGCCACCGTGCGAAGCGGTCCACCACCGTGAGGCGTTGGGTGATGCCCCAGGGCATCCTCCCACCGTGGGAACCAGCAGCACAGCCCGAGCCAGGGCCTCCTTCGCGCCGTCAAAGGCTATTACCGCCTCGTCGGTCCACATGACGTCCTTACGCCTACCCGCCAGAAGTTCGTATAGCAGCCGCATGATGTGGGCGCGGATGGGGAAACTGGTGATAAAAGGCCACCATGCCGACGAACTCCTGCAGGCCATGCACAGAGGATGGACGGGGAAACCGGCGGACGGCGTTGACTTTGTCCGGCAGGGGAACCGCGCCTTGTGAAGTCACACGGTGGCCAAGAAAGTCAATTGTGGTCACTCCAAAGCGGCGAGATTGATAGCCGCTGAAAGAGCTGCCGGAGGTGGGCACAGTGCTCCTGCCGCGAGCGGCTGGCCACCAAAATGTCATCGAGGTAGATGAACAGGAAATCAAGCCCACGACCACACCCCGTCCATCAAGTGTTGAAATGCCTGCGTGGCGTTCTTAAGGCCGAACGGCATCCGTACGAACTCGTACAGCCTCCGTTTGCCTTGGGGACCATGTGGAGTGGGGACGTCCATGGGCTGTTGGAAGGGCGGACGATACCCAAGGGCTCCATCTTACGGAACTCCTGCCACGCCAGACGTTTATCGGGCGGCAGTCGGTGTGCTCGTGCGTGGAGAGGTGGGCCGATAGTTACTATGAAATGGATCTCCCCGTACTTGGGGGTCGACGACCGGAATTGCGGGGTCATGATTTCCGGGAACTCTGCCAGAATCCGAGCAAAATAGGAGTCCACAGACGACAGCGGGCGTGCAATGTGCTCATTCAGGCACAACGCGATGGGCTCCATTGTGGCGGTGTGGACCAAGCGCTGCTGCCTGACGTCCACCATTAGAGAATGAGCCCGCAGAAAGTTGGCTCCGAGGAACGGCTGGGAGACGTCGGCGATTGTGAACTGCCACGTGAAATGACAGGAGCCGAAAACAATGTGTACCGTGCGGACGCCATAAGTACGGATGTGGCTTCCATTTGCAGCGGTGAGGACGGGCCCCCGCTTCCCGGACCGAATGTCCACCAGCGAAGGGGGCTCCGCCCCGGTATCCACGAGGAAGTGACCCCCGGTGCGCCGATCCCAGGCGAAGAGACGGTGAATCTGGCCGCCCCCCCGCGGGGACTATTGGCAGCTGACCCCGGCGTTTCCCTCCGCGTGCCTGCCGAGGGCCCGGTTGTCTTCGGAGGAGGCGTTGGTTAGCTGCATGCGGATGTCGGCCGGCATCAGGTGCAGGTAAGTGTAATCGAACATTAGGCACGGCCTGTGCCGATCGAGTAGCGCAACCATCTCTTTCAGGAGGCTTGATGGGCGCCGGTCGCCTAGGCGTGGCATGTGAAGGAGTCTTTCCGCCCGTTCCATCCTGGTAAGTCCATAAGTTTGGAGCAGCAGCTCCTTAAGGGCTTTATACTTATCATTGGCCGGGAGTCCTCGAGGAACTCTGTGACCTCTTCGGCCGTGTCCTGGTCATGGGCTCCCACCAAGTAGAAAAAACGGGTGTCGTCTACCGTAATGCCCCGCAGCTGGAACTGAGCCTCCGCCTGCTGAAACCAAACGCGAGGCCGGGTGGTCCAGAACGTCGGCAGTTTGATGGAGACTGCGTCAATAGACGGGGCCTAGTCGGCCTGTGAGCCGGACGAACGGTCGGTTCCGTATTTAGGCTCCATTATGACAGCCATGGAGCGTCAGGGTCACCAATGTGGTGCGTCGAAATGCCCGAAATAAAGGTAAGGAGCCAGGTATTTCGGGAGAGATTTAATCGTGGTGTTCTCTCGAGCAGTCAAGTCTGCCAGAGAGAGATCGTGCCTAAAATCCTGTCCTTTATCCCCGTAGCTAAGGGCCGCCCCCCTGGACTGGTCCATTCCCATGCCGAGGGGTTCGGTAGTGGTAAGGCCCGACCCTTGCATCTTTCCTTTTAAGTGGGCTGGGTAGCTGCTGAGTACAAGAATTGTAGCTTCTGTGTGGAGGCTCAGAATAGGACTCCTTTGTCCTAAAGGTGCTTCTTAGCTGGCTAGTGCTTTGTTGACAGAGGTAGTAAAGCAAGGGTGTGTATTTCTCTGCAGCTGTCAGTGTAAATTGCTGCAGTTTGAGCAAAACATATCAATTTAGATGGCTACAGTTAATGTGCTTTCAACCATTAGTCTTTCCAACTGCAGCAGGTGTCTTCTGAGGTATTTCCCAATTTCCAGCCTTGAGTATGCCTCCTGAGGAAATTTTTCCTTTGGCAAACCCAAACTCTACTCCAAGTGGTCTGATCACAGCTGCGTAGAATCCAGATCAACAAGACCTCAACTTTCCTTCAGATGTATTTCTTTTGCAAAGAGCAAGAGTTCTGCGTAGCTCTCGGTGTGCAATGCTGCGATGGCCTTGATCCTTTCTCCATTGAGCCTTTGAGGCCGTTTGCACAAAACTTCATCAAGTCCCTAATCCAATATCCTTTTATTCCCGCAATCTCTTTCTTGATTATACTCGACAAAGATTCCTTACCCACTTACTTAAAGATTTTTTTTCTCATCTGTCCTGAATGGCCGTCCCTGTCGTTATTTTGAGCCAGTATAACCAAGTATTGGACATTCCAGCTGAGGGAAGCAAAAAGTAGCCTCGGGAATCAATCACAAGTGTGTCCTTCCTTGGGGGAGTAAACGTGTACACAATATTCCAGATACAGTCTATAATTACAGCCACAAATCTCTACTCTACTCAAATCCTCTTGCAATAAAGGCCAAATACTGTTAACCCTCTTAATTATTCACTATCCCCGTTAATGTACATTGGTGACTGTCCGAGCATAAGTCGGATGCTCGTATTCCAAAATAAATTTGGCTTTTTGTTTCAATCAGGACGGAAAAATGAAAAGTCATATTACATTTGCCGTGTGCATTCATGTAACTTGCCTGTTTCTCCTTAAAGACTGTTTCCTCCTATTTGCCTGTCCTACCATTAAGTTCTGTATCATCTACAAACATGAATGCATTCTATTTGATTCATTCTAAATCATCGATTTCAGATTGTGAACAGCAGGGGCACTGGAACTGATACTTGTGGCAACCCACTAGTTAGAGCCTCTCAACTCAATTATTTATACTCTCATGTTCAAACCACAATGTGACCCCTAGTATAACGTGCTTTAATTTTGTAAAATAAACTATCGAAGACGTTCTGAAAATCCAAATACACCATCTTATTTGCTATTATTTATCTTGCTAATCACAACTTCAAAAATATGTCGACAAGCAGCGAGTTCACCATCTCAAAAGCCACCCTCTTAAACTTGACTATGGCACTACATAAACAATGAATGAGAACTGGCATCAATCTATAATTTTTGAATTATGTAGACAGTACTTTGTCTTTGTGTTAGAGACAAACTGGTGCTGGTACAGAAAATTATTTTTGTTTCGTAGATGTGTATAAATGTACTTTTGCTGTGTAGTGTTGATAAATTTGTAACTTACTGTGGTGAGTGTAAGGTTTGGAATAATGGTTATGGATCTTGTTAAATAATGCCAATGCACCAAATTGGGTATTTTATAAGCCATCAATTTGTTTATCTGGTTTATGTTGACTTGTGCGAGAAATAATAGGTTTATAAGTGAATATCATGGTATTTAACTATGAAGTAATACCTAAAGTGTAGCTATCACAAAATGCTGGAGTAACTCAGCGGGTCAGGCAGCATCTCAGGAGAGAAGGAATGGGTGACATTTCGGGTCAAGACCCTTCTTCAGACATGTATTCAAAACATTTTAAGTAACTGATTATATTGAGCTTTATTGTTTTGACTTATTCTGTATACATTTTAAAATTATCAATGGGTTCCAATTTAAAAGTGTCAACAAGAAAACTAATGCTCAATGTTCAAGTCAAGGATTTGACCTTGGGAAGACTAATTTCAGCGGTATTGTTGACAGTATTTTTTTAAGAAAAAGTTTTGCATTAATAGAATCCACTGAACATGTTTGTGTTATAACTACACATCATGTGTGGATGAAGTTTGTGTGCTACTGCATTAAGGAGCAGGAATTATAGTTTGACACTTTTCGAGCATTGTACTGGGAGGATAGGTAAACCTGTGTTACTTTGGGCAAAATCAGTGTCTTGCCTGAAGCAATTTCAAACATGAAACAAAGTGTTTCATTAGCCCAATATGCAATGCATTTGTGCAATTGGTAAGGGAAACATTTTCTGCTTTTAGCATTAAGCTGCCTTTTCACATAACTTAAATGAACAATAACTAATGTATTTCTATTTATCTAACTGCAGTTTTGTAAACCTCATTTTTAAAGCCACAAGTTTGCAGCTATATGCACATTGTGGCTTTTATCATCCCATGTAGGGTTTTTTAAACAAATTTGAATCAGGGCGGAGGTTCACACCTAAAAACCTTTTTTGTAGCCTGCAGTATGGCTATTCTGTGACATGGTTGAAATTTTGATGTAATGCACACATCTACCAACTTGTGGTTTTCATTAGAATTGTTTACTTGAATTTCAGGTTTAAAAATATAATCTGTTCAATTTGGCATTTATTTAATCAAATAAGAACGGAGAGGGAGAAATCTGGTCTGAAAGCCGTGGTCGGTCTTGAGTTATTTATTAAAGAACATGAATGATGTGGCTGAGTAGGAAGGAACTGCAGATGCTGGTTTAAACCAAAGATAGACACAAAAAGCTGGAATAA
>NW_027602250.1:0-43132 GCF_053455715.1 Rhinoraja longicauda | reverse complement strand
AACTTTTGGAGAGAGAGGATTCAGCCCGGAGCGTGGTGTACACCTTCCCCACCTCACTGTCCAAGAGTTTGTAGCTGCACTCGCACAATTCCTGACTGCAGATACCAGGAATACGCTGAAACTCCTGTCTGAAGCCCACAGCGCGACAGACGGGCGATTTGAGGTATTTCTCCGTTTTGTCGCTGGTCTCTCCTCCCCACGGTCAGCTCGGGTCCTGGAGGAGTTTCTGGGTCCATTTCCTCATCAAACAATCTGCCGAGTGATTGACTGGGTGAAGGAGGAGGTTAAACGCCAGGCTGGAAACACAGGGGAGGACGCTGGTAAACGGAGCCTCCTGAACGCGCTGCACTACCTGTTTGAGTCTCAGAATCCTGCACTGGCTCAGCAGACACTGGGATCTGTGGAAACACTTTCATTCCTTGGACTGGGACTGACCCCGATTGACTGCGCGGTCCTGTCTCATGTCATCAGGCACTGTGATACAATCAAACACTCGATCTGCGGGGCTGCGGCATTCAGTGTGAAGGTCTCCAGCGGCTGGGACCGGTTCTGCACAAGTGTCAGCACTTGGGGTAACTGTCCGTTTGATGCAAACACTGACCTGTAAAATTGTTTCACTATTTTGTTCTTCCGTCCAGCAACCTTTCTATGGGGCCGGCCATCACTGTGCACGGCACCCCTCCTCTTTTACACTACCAGGATCGCCGGTGGTCTACTCCGTCCCCCTCTCCATCGGGTCGCCGGTGTTCTACTCCGTCCCCCTCTCACCCGGGTCACCGGTGGTCTACACCGCCCCCCTCCACCAGGTTACCGGTGGTCGACTCCGTCCTCCCTCCCCCGAGTCACCGGTGGTCCACTCCGCCCAACCCCTCCCCTGGGTCACCCGTAGTCGATTCCGTTCACCCCTCCACCCTCCTCCCTCCCCCGGGTCGCTGGTGGGCGATTCCGTTCCCCCTCCTCCCTCCCGCGGTCACCGATAGTCGGCTCCGTCTCCCTCTCCCGTGTTGCTAGTGGTCGACTCCACCGCCCCCCCCCCCCTCCCCCGGGTCACCGATGGTAGCTGCCGTTCTCCCTCCCCCACGTCACGTGTGTTGCAGGCGTTCTCTGCACGGGGAACTTTTCCAGTCGTCGGGGAATGAGAATAAATGGTAAAAGTCACCAAACACCACAACGACAGAGATTTATTCAACAATTTGCTGAGGCGCTTCCAGAAATATCAGTTTCGGAGAAGTTATCTGAGCCCCGGGGTTTGTATCTGTTTGTTCCTTACTCTGTCTGTTTGTGTTTAGATTGGGATACAACGACCTGGGTGATTCCGGAGTGAAACTGGTGTGTGCGGCTCTGAGGAACCCGGACTGTAAAATACAGACACTGGGGTAAGTCCCAGACTGTGAGAGATTGTGTTTACAGTCACTGGGTGTCTGACACTGAACATTAATATCATCAGTAATTGTGTCACTGATAAACACTGGGGATTTGCACCGTCTCCTGTCTCTCAGTGCCCCTCACCCTCACTCTCTCTCATCTCCAGGCTGGCCACTGTCGGTCTCACAGACTCTGGAGCCGAGGATCTCGCCTCCGCTCTCAGTACAAACACCTCACTGACGGAGCTGGAGCTGAGTGATAATAGACTGGGAGATTCAGGAGTGAAACTGGTGTCTGCGGCGCTGGGAACCCGGACTGTAAAATACAGAGACTGAAGTAAGTCCTAGACTGTCCGATATTGTGTTTGTACAGTCACTGAGTGTCTGACACTGATCATTATTATGTTTAGTAAATGTGTCACCGATAAACACTGGGGATTTGCACCGTCTCGTGTCTCTCTGTGTCCCTCACCCTCACTCTCTCTCATCTCCAGGCTGCGGACTGTCGGTCTCACAGATTCTGGAGCCGAGGATCTCGTCTCCGCTCTCAGTACAAACCCCTCACTGACGGAGCTGGACCCTGACTTGGAATAATCTGGGAGATTCCGGAGTGAAACCGGTGTCTGCGGCGCTGAGGAACCCGGACTGTAAAATACAGACACTGGGGTAAGTCCCAGACTGTTAGAGATTGTGTTTACAGCCACTGGGTGTCTGACACTGATCATTAATATGTTTAGTAAATGTGTCACTGATAGACACTGGGGATTTGCACCGTCTCCTGTCTCTCAGTGTCCCTCACCCTCACTCTCTCTCATCTCCAGGCTGAACGGTGTCGGTCTCACAGATTCTGGAGCCGAGGATCTCGCCTCCGCTCTCAGTACAAACCGCTCGCTGACGGAGCTGGATCTGAGTGGGAATAATCTGGGAGATTCCGGAAGTGAAACCGGTGTCTACGGCGCTGAGGAACCCGGACTGTAAAATACAGAGACTGAGGTAAGTCCCAGACTGTGAGAGATTGTGTTTACAGTCACTGTGTGTCTGACACTGAACATTAATATGATCAGTAATTGTGTCACTGATAAACACTGGGGATTTGCACCGTCTCATGTCTCTCTGTGTCCCTCACCCTCACTCTCTCTCTCTCATCTCCAGGCTGAACAATGTCGGTCTCACAGATTCTGGAGCCGAGGATCTCGTCTCCGCTCTCCGTACAAACCCCTCACTGACGGAGCTGCACCTGGGGGACAACTCCCTCACAGACCGATCTGTTCCCGCTCTCCGCCGCCTCATACTGACCCTCCCGAGACTGAAGCGGATCAGGTGAGTGTTTGTGTTAATGTTTATTGTGATAAAATATCAGGGGATGTGCGGGCTTCTCCTGTGATTTAGTTCTGTGAGTGTTGTTGAAATATCAACCGCAGTCCCTGTTCCTGACACTGATGTTTAATCTGTTTATTTTGTCTTTATTCCTGGGCTTGTTTCAGGCTGTCGGAGAATACGTTCAGTGCAGATGGACAGAACCAGCTGGAGAGTCTGCGAGGATTCAGATCCGGACTGAGTGTGGTCGTGTGAACATCTCGGGGTGTAAACGTCACCGCCCTGGGGACGGGAATATTGTTGGCCGATTCCCCGCCCTCCCCTTTTAAACGGCCGCCCTCCCCTTTAAACGGCCGCCCCTCCCATTTTAAACGGCAGCCTTCCCCTTTAAACGGCCGCCCTCCCCTTTATACGGCCCGCCCTCCCCTTTAAACGGCCGCCCTCCCTTTAAAAGGCCGCCCTTCCCTTTAAACGGCATTCAAATCCGGTGCTTCCCCTCAGTGGGGGACCGGGGAATTGCATCTGGACCTGCAGGGTCTCGGATGTGTCTTTCTTTATCATAGACAATAGACAATAGGTGCAGGAGGAGGCCATTCGGCCTTCGAGCCTGTACGCACCGCCATTCAATGTGATCATGGCTGATCATTCTCAATCAGTACCCCGCACCTGCCTTCTCCCCATACCCCCGACTCCGCTATCCTTAAGAGCTCTATCCAGCTCTCTCTTGAATGCATTCAGAGAATTGGCCTCCACTGCCTTCTGAGGCAGAGAATTAATCGCACAGATTCACATCTCTCTGACTGAAAAAGTTTTTCCTCATCTCAGTTCTAAATGGTCGACCCCTTATTCTTAAACTGTGGCCCTTGTTCTGGACTCCCCCAACATTGGGGAACATGTTTCCTGCATCTAACATGTCCAACCCCTTAATAATCTTATACGTTTCGATAAGATCTCCTCTCATCCTTCTAAATTCCAGTGTATACAAGCCTAGTCGCTCCAGTCTTTCAACACATTTATATTTCAACAGAATATAAATGTTGAGCAGGGACGTGCTATATTCAAAGGACAGAAATCAATAAATCACAAATAAACCACGAATTGGACATTACATGGAAAATGTATTTTTCATGGTCTCTGGTTGTCACGCCTTTCATTGTTATTGGAGCTCTCCCCCTTAACTCAAGCCCAATGCTACCGCAGTAGCAGCTTCACCTCAAGACATCAACATCTTAGCAAAGCTTCAGGAAGCAGTTTCATTTCGATGAATTCATTTGGCTGAAAGTTGATATCCTGGTACGTTTCTGCATTCTGGTTGTAAAATATAAATGTGCATTTTGCAGATCCATTCTCTGCAGTCTATTTGTGAGATTTCGATAAACTATCCTGAGATCTTCACACGCTTGTAACATGTAGCACGGACCTGAGTTCGATATTGCTTCTTGCATCCTTAACCACGGACACTTGATCACACTTTACATTTTCTCATTGGTTTCCTTTAGTGAAACTGGCCTTTCACTGTCGGTTAGACAATAGACAATAGACAATAGGTGCAGGAGTAGGCCATTCAGCCCTTCGAGCCAGCACCGCCATTCAATGCGATCATGGCTGATCACTCAATCAGTACCCCGTTCCTGCCTTCTCCCCATACCCCCTCACTCCGCTATCCTTAAGAGCTCTATCCAGCTCTCTCTTGAAAGCATCCAACGAACTGGCCTCCACTGCCTTCTGAGGCAGAGAATTCCACACCTTCACCACCCTCTGTGGTCAGAATGGGGGGTTTGGAGCGTAGCCTTCAGATCCCAGTATCTACTGATTTGGAAGCCACTCCGGACAATGAGGCAAGTTTCAACCAGTTGCCCTCTGTTCTGTGGATGGATGTTAGCACTGCCCGTCTCTGCCTTACTCTCTCTCTCTCTCTCTCTCTCTCTCTCTCTCTCTCTCTCTCTCTCTCTCTCTCTCTCTCTCTCTCTCTCTCATCTCTCTCTTCTATCTCTCTCTCTCTCTCTCTCTCTCTCTCTCTCTCTCTCTCTCTCCTCTCTCTCTCTCTCTCTCTCTCTCTCTCTCTCTCTCTCTCTCTCTCTCTCTCTCTCTCTCTCTCTCTCTCTCTGACTCCCTATATTTATTCCAGTTGCTACAAATTCCAAAATGCAGATTGTATTAGTTCAATTTATGAATCCTACATCAATAAATATTTAAGTTGCTGCATATTCCAAATTGCAGATTGTATTAGTTCAATTTATGAATCCTACATAAATAAATATTTAAGTTGCTACATATTCAAAATGAAGATTGTATTAGCTCAAGTTATGAATCCCACATAAATAAATATTCATTTAAGTTGCTGCATATTCCAAAATGCAGATTGTATTAGTTCAAGTTATGAATCCTACATAAATAAATATTCATTTAAGTTGCATATTCCAAAATGCAGAATGTATTTGTTCAAGTTATGAATCCTACATAAATAAAAATGTATTTCAGTTGCCACATATTCCAAAATGCAGAATGTATTTGTTCAATTTATGAATCCTACATAAATAAATATTTTGGATAACACACAACAATTGTTTATTCTTTATCCCATAAGCAATAAAAGAGGCAAGTGCTCTCTCTCTCTCTCTCTCTCTCTCTCAACACACACACACACACACACACACACACACACACACAGTCTGTGTCTCTCTCTCTGACTCTCTATATTTATTCCAGTTGCTGCATATTCCAAAAGGCAGATTGTATTAGTTCAACTTAGGAATTCTACAGAAAGAAACATTTCCCCCCCTGGCAACAGATGACGCTCTGCGCTGTGGCGCGGCGGCCAATCGGCGGTCTCGTTCTGCCCAGGCAACAGGAGACGCAAAAGGCATGTGCGCGGCGGCAATCAGAGTTGCTCTTTCCACCCTGGCAACAGACGACGACTAAGGCATAGGCGCGACGGCCAATCAGAGGTCCCGTTCTACCCAGTGGGCGCGGTGGCCAATCACAGGTGGTCTTTCTCCCCTGGCATCAGATAACGCTTTGCGCTGCAGCTCGGTAACCAATCAGAGGTGCTCCTTCACCCCTGGCAACAGATGACGCCTTAGACATGGGCGAGGCGGCCAATCAGAGGTCCCTTTATACCCTGGCAACAGATGACGCCACAGACATGGGCGTGGCGGCCAATCAGCGGTGCTCTTTCTCTCCTAGCAACAATGACGTTATGCGCTGTGGCTTGCTGACCAAGCAACGGCGTTCTTTCTCCCCTAGCACTAAATGACGTTATAGACATGGGTGCGGCGGCCAATCAGCGGTGCTCTTTCTCCCCTCGCATCAGATGACGCTATGCGCTGTGGCGTGGTGACCAATCAGCGGCGTTCTTTCTCCCCTAGCACTAAATGACGCTATAGACATGTGCGCGGCAGCCAATCAGAGATCCCTTTTATGTCCTGGCAACAGATGACGCCATAGGCATGGGCGCGGCGACCAATCAGCGGTCCCGTTCTACCCCGGCAACAGATGATGCCATAGACATGGGCGCGGTGGCCAATCAGAGGTCCCTTTATACCCCGGCAACAGGAGACGTCGGCCAATCGTCTGCCCCCCGGCAACAGATGACGATGCGCGCTGTGGCGCGGTATCCAATCAAAGGCCTCTTTCCACCCCTGGCAACAGATGACGCCATAGCCTTGGGCGCGGCGGACAATCAGAGGCGCTTTTTCTCCCCCAGCTGGGAGAGATATGTCTATGCACACTGATTGACACGCCTATGCACACTGATTGACACGCCTATGCACACTGGTTGACACGTCTATGCACACTGATTGACACGCCTATGCACACTGGTTGACACGCCTGTGCACACTGATTGACACGCCAATGCACACAGATTGAAACACCTAACTTGTTTCCTGCATCTAACTTGTCTAATCCCTGGTGACAATAGACAATAGACAATAGGTGCAGGAGGAGGAGGCCATTCAGCCCTTCGAGCCTGTACGCACCGCCATTCAATGCGATCACGGCCGATCATTCTCAATCAGTACCCCGTTCCTGCCTTCTCCCCATACCCCCTCACTCCGCTATCCTTAAGAGCTCTATCCAGCTCTCTCTTGAAAGCATCCAACGAACTGGCCTCCACTGCCTTCTGAGGCAGACAATTCCACACCTTCACCACTCTCTGACTGAAAAAGTTCTTCCTCATCTCCGTTCTAAATGGCCGACCCCTTATTCTTAAACTGTGTGGCCCCTGGTTCTGGACTCCCCCAACATTGGGAACATGTTTCCTGCCTCTAATGTGTCCAATCCCCTAATTATCTTAAATATCTTATGAGACCACACCTGGAGTATTGTGTGCAATTTTGGTCTCCTAATTTGAGTTTAGGAGCAAGGAGGTCCTTCTGCAGTTGTACAATACAATACAATACAATATATCTTTATTGTCATTGTACCGGAGTAAAACAAGATTGGGAATATGCCTCCCATACGATGCAATAAATGAATTAGCTCGTCAGTATTAATTTAAACAACCCAATGAAACAAATTACAACAGTTTTAAAACAGAATAAAGTGCAAGTAGATGCTGAAAGACTGGAGCGACTAGGCTTGTAAACACTGGAATTTAGAAGGACGAGAGGAGATCTTATCGAAACGTATAAGATTATTAAGGGTTTGGACACGTTAGAGGCAGGAAACATGTTCCCAATCGTGTGTGAAGAGGGAGTAGAGTATGGGGCTCAGAACACAGCCCTGTGGTGTGCCGGTACTCAGGGTGATAGTGGAGGACAGGTGCGGGCCCATTCTCACTGCCTGCGGTCGCTCCAGCAGGAAGTCCAGGATCCAGTCGCATAACGACGCGCTGAGGCCTAGCTGGTGGAGTTTGGTGATGGGCTTGGTGGGGATGACCGTGTTGAAGGCAGAGCTATAGTCAATGAATAGCATCCTCGCGTACGTGCCCTGTCTCTCCAGGTGAGTCAGGACAGTGCGAAGACCCAGAGAGATGGCGTCCTCTGTGGATCTGTTTGCCCTACGTGCACATTGATGCAAGTCCAGTGAGTCAGGGATGCTGGATTTGATGTGTGAGAGGAACAGCCTTTCAAATCACTTCATGACTATAGGAGTTAGGGCAACCGTGCGATAGTCATTCAGGTTGGTGATCTTTGCTTTTTTCGGCACCGGCACTATGGTAGACGACTTCAGGCACTTGGGGACCGTAGCCAGAGATAACGACAGGTTAAAGATCCTGGCGAATACCTCAGCCGAATGTTCAGCACAGTCCCTAAGTAACCCTTCCTTGAACTCCATCCGGGCCTGCGGCCTTGTGTGGGTTGAACCTTTGCAGAGTGAGACCGCACCTGGAGTACTGTGTGCAGTTTTGGTCTCCTAGTTTGAGTTTAGGAGCAAAGAGGTCCTTCTGCAGTTGTACAGGGCCCTGGCGAAATTAGAAATGCGTGCACTCAAACAGGAAATTTGAAATGCGTGCACTAAAGGTGCAGCAGTTATAATGGGTGACTTCAATCTACATATAGATTGGGTGAACCAAATTGGCAGGGGTGCTGAGGAAGAGGATTTCTTGGAATGTTTGCGAGATGGTTTTCTAAACCAACATGTCGAGGAACCAACGAGAGAGCAGGCCATTCTAGACTGGGTATTGAGTAATGAGGAAGGGTTAGTTGGCAGTCTTGTTGTGCGAGGCCCCTTGGGCAAGAGTGACAAAGTTCTTCATTAGGATGGAGAGTGACAAAGTCAATTCAGAAACAAGTGTTCTGAACTTAAAGAAAGGTAACTTTGAGGGTATGAGACATGAATTGTCCAAGATAGACTGGCAATTTATACTTAAAGGATTGACGGTGGACATGCAATGGAAGGCATTTAAAGGTCGCATGGATGAACTACAACAATTGTTCATCCCAGTTTGGCAAAAGAACAAACCAGGAAAGGTAGTGCATCCGTGGCTAACAAGGGACATCAAGGATAGTATTAAAACAAAAGATGAAGCATATAAATTAGCCAGAAAAAGTATCATACCAGAGGACTGGGAGAAATTCAGAGTCCAGCAGAGGAGGACAAAGGGATTAATTAGGAAAGGGAAAATAGATTATGAGAGAAAACTGGCAGGGAACATAAAAACTGACTGCAAAAGCTTTTATATATACGTGAAGAGAAAAAGACTAGTTAAGACAAATGTAGGTCCCTTGCAGTCGGAAACAGGTGAATTGGTCATAGGGAACAAGGAGATGGCAGACCAATTGAACAACTACTTTGGTTCTGTCTTCACTAAGGAAGACATAAACCGTCTGCCGGAAATAGCAGGGGACCGGGGGTCTAATGAGATGGAGGAACTGAGGGTAATCCAGGTTAGTCGGGAAGTGGTGTTAGGTAAATTAAACGGATTAAAGGCCGATAAATCCCCAGGGCCAGATAGGCTGCATCCCAGAGTGCTTAAGGAAGTAGCCTCACAAATAGTGGATGAATTAGTGATAATTTTTCAAAACTCTTTAGATTCTGGAGTTGTTCCTGAGGACTGGAGGGTAGCTAATGTAACCCCACTTTTTAAAAAGGGAGGGAGAGAGAAAACGGGGAATTATAGACCAGTTAGCCTAACATCGGTAGTGGGGAAAATGCTAGAGTCAGTTATTAAAGATGTGAGAGCATCACATTTGGAAAGTGGTGAAATCATCGGACAAAGTCAGCATGGATTTACCAAAGGCAAATCATGTCTGACGAATCTTATAGAATTTTTCGAGGGTGTAACTAGTAGAGTGGATAAGGGAGAACCAGTCGATGTGTTATATCTGGACTTTCAGAAGGCCTTTGACAAGGTCCCACATAGGAGATTGGTGTACAAACTTAAAGCACACGGTATTGAGGGTCCAGTGTTGAGGTGGATAGAAAATTGGTTGGCGGACAGGAAGCAAAGAGTAGGAATAAACAGGTCCTTTTCGGAATGGCAGGCAGTGACTAGTGGGGTACCGCAAGGCTCAGTGCTGGGACCCCAGTTATTTACAGTGTATATTAATGATTTGGACGAGGGAATTGAATGCAACATCTCTAAGTTTGCGGATGACACGAAGCTGGGTGGCAGTGTTAGCTGCGGGGAGGATGCTAGGAGGCTGCAGAGTGACTTGGATAGATTAGGCGAGTGGGCAAATGCATGGCAGATGCAATATAATGTGGATAAATGTGAGGTTATCCACTTTGGCGGCAAGAACAGGAAAGGAGAATTTTACCTGAATGGTGACCGATTGGGAGAACGGGAGATGCAACGTGACCTGGGTGTCATGGTGCACCAGTCATTGAATGCAAGCATGCAGGTGCAGCAGGCAGTGAAGAAAGCGAATGGTATGTTGGCATTCATAGCAAGAGGATTTGAGTTTAGGAGCAGGGAGGTTCTGCTGCAGTTGTACAGGGCCTTGGTGAGACCGCACCTGGAGTATTGTGTGCAGTTTTGGTCTCCTAACCAGAGGAAGGACGTTCTTGCCTTGGAGGAGTACAGAGAAGGTTCACCAGATTGATCCCGGGGATGGCGGGACTTTCATATGAGGAAAGATTGGATAGACTGTGCTTGTACTCGCTGGAATTTAGAAGACTGAGGGGGGATTTAATAGAAACATATAAAATTCTTAAAGGGTTGGAGAGGCTAGATGCGGGAAGATTGTTCCCGATGTTGGGGGAGTCCAGAACCAGGGGTCACGGCTTAAGGATAAGGGGGAAGTCTTTTAGGAACGAGATGAGAAAACATTTCTTCACACAGAGAGTGGTGAGTCTGTGGAATTCTCTGCCATAGAAAGTCGTTGAGGCCAGTTCATTGGCTATATTTAAGAGGGAGTTAGATGTGACCCTTTTTGCTAAAGGGATCAGGGGGTATGGAGAGAAGGCAGGTACAGGCTACTGAGCTGGATGATCAGCCATGATCATATTGAATGGCGGTGCAGGCTCGAATGGCCGAATGGCCTACTCCTGCACCTATTTTCTATGTTTCTATGTTTCTATGTTTCACACACCTGATGCCCAGCCCGCCCACTCACCTGAACCCTGCCCTCCCACACACCTGAATCCCAGCCCTCCCACACACCCAGTCCCCTCACACACCTAACCCCCAGTCTCCCCACACACCTGGCCCCCAAATCCCAGACCCACACACCAAAACCCTCGCCCCCCACACTCCAAACCCCCAGCACCCCACACTCCTAACCCCCACCCCATCACACACGTCCCCCAGCCCCCACACACCTGACCCCCTCAGCCCCCCATATATCTGACCCCAGCCCCCTACGCACCTGACCCCAGCCCGCCACACACGTCCCACAGCCCCCCACACACCTGACACACAGCCTACCGCTCACCTGACCCACTGACCAACAGCCCCCTCACACACCTAACCACCAGTCTCTCCACACAACTGACAAACAGCCACCCCACACTTTTGATCCCCAGCCCCCCCACACACCGGACCCCCAGACCCACACATACCTGAACTCCAGCCCCCTGCATACCTGAGCCCCAGCCCCCCACAAATTTGATTCCCAGCCCGCCACACACTTGATCCCCAGCCCCCGCACGCCTGACCTCCAGCCCCCCACATGCCTGGCTCCCAGCCCACACACACCAGACATCCAGTCCCCCCACATACACCTGACCCACATCCCCCACACACACCTCGTCTCCAGCTCCCACATACCTGACTCCCAGCCCACACGCACCAGACATCCAGTCCCCCCACATACACCTGACCCACATCCCCCACACACACCTCACCTCCAGCTCCCCACATACCCGAACCCCAGTCCCCCTACACACTTGACCCCCAGACATCCACTCACCTGACCAACTGACATCCCACACACCTGATCCGCCAATCCACCAACATACCTGTCCCCTTGGCCACCCAAGTATCTAAATCCCAGTCCCTCACACACCTGACCCATGATCCCCAGTACCCACACACACATGACACCCAGCCGCCCACACACGTGCCCCCACCCCCCCCCACATTCCAGAACCACAGCCCCCCACACATACCTGATCCACAGCCCCACCACACATCTCCCACAGCCCACCCACACACCTGACCCTCAGCGCCCGACACAACTGACCCCCAGACCACCCACACAATTGAACCCCTAGCCCCCAGCCCCCCACACCCCTGACCTCTAGCCCCCACACATATGGCTCCCTCCCCCCACACATGTCACCCCTGATACCCAGCCTCCCACACCCTTGACCCCCGCCCCCCCATACACTTGACCCCCTGACACCCAGCCCCCACACAAGACCGCCAGCCCCCGACATACCTGAAACGCAGCCCCTTTCACACACATGACACCCAGATCCCCATGCACCTGGCCCTCAGCCCCCCACACACCTGCTCCCAGCCCCTCACACGCCTGAACCCCAGCCCCCCACACACCTGTACACCAGCCCACCCACACACACCTGACCCCCTGACCCCCAAGCTCCACCACACACCTGATCCACAGCCCCTACCACACACCTGACCTCCCAGCCACCACACACACCTGACACCCAGACCCCCACAACCTGACCCTCAGCCCCCCACAACCTGACACTCAGCCCACCCATACACCTAACTCCCAACCCCACACACCTGACACCCAGCCCCCTTCCCATACCCCTGACCAACAGCCATCCAACCCCCCACACCCCGGAGCAACTGAGTCCCAAGCCCGTCACACACCTGAGCACCGCCCCTCCCCATTCATCTAACCCCCTCAGCACCTCACACACCTGAACACCAGCCCCATCACACACCTGACCCTCAGCGCCCCACGCATCTGACTCTCAACCACCCCCACATACCTGACCCCAAACCCCCGCGACCCACCTGACCCTCAGCCCCCCATACAACTCACACGCAGCACCCCACACAACTCAACCCCAGCCCCGCACTCACCTGACCCCCAGCCCCCACACACACCTGACCTCCAGCCACACTACACACCTGTCCTCCAGCCCCCACACACCTGACCCACAGCTCCACACTCACCTGACCCAATGACCCACAGATCCCGCACACAACTAACCCCCAGCCTCCCCACAAAACTGACCGCCAGCCTCCAACATAAGCCTGACCCCGAGTCCCGCACAAACCTGACCTCCAGCCCCCTGAATACCTGAGCACCAGCCCCACACACACTCGATGCCCAGAACCCCGCACGCCTGATCCCCAGCCCCCCACATGCCTGACCTCCAGCTCCCCACATACCTGGCTCCCAGCCCCCACGCACCAGACATCCAGTCCCCCCAAAATACACCTGACCCACAGCCCCCACACACACCTCACCTCCAGCTCCCCACATACCTGAACCCCAATCTACCTACACACTTGACCCCCAGCACTGCACACACCTGATCTGACAGTCCACCCACATACCTGACCCCTTGGCCACCCAAATACCTGAATCCCAATCCCCTACACACCTGACCCATGATACCCAGTACCCACACACACATGGCCCACGGCCGCCCACACACGTGCCCCCAGCCCCCCCCACCCCCACTCCGGAACCACAGCCCCCCACACACACCTGATCCCCAGCCCCACCACACATCTCCCCCAGCCCACCCACACACCTGACCCTCAGCGCCCGACACAACTGACCCCCAGATTACCCACACAATTGAACCCCTAACCCCCAGCCCCCCACACCCCTGATCTCCAGCCCCCACATATATGGTTCCCTCCCCCCACACACGTGATCCCTGATACCCAGCCCCCGACACACATGAACCCCGCCCCATACACTTGACCCGTGACACACAACCCCCCCACACATGACCGCCAGCCCCCCGACATACCTGAACCGAAGACCCCACCACACACCGGACACCCAGACACCCACGCACCTGGCCCTCAGCCCCCCACATACCTGACCCCCAGCCCCGCAGACACCTGACCCCCAGCCCCTCACACACATGAACACCAGCCCCCACACACACAACTGACCCCCTGACCCCCAAGCCCCTCACACACCTGAATCACTGCCCCTACCACACACATGACCCCCCAGACACCCCATACACCTGGCACCCTCAGCCACCCCCACGCATCTGATTGTCAACCACCCCCACATACCTGTCCCCAAGCCCCCCCAACCTACCTGACAACCAGACCCCCCCATGCAAATCATCCGCGGCCCCACCACACACCTGAATCTCAGCCCCGCACACATCTGCCTCCAGACCCCACACACCTGACACCCAGCCCCCACACACGAAACCTACTGACACCCATCCTCCGCACATTCCTGACCCCCAGCCCCCCAACATCTGACCCACAGCCCCATCACACACCTGACCCACACACCCCCACATAGCTGACTCTCTGACCCCCCAGCCCCGCACACACATAACCACCAGACCCCACACACACCTGACCGCGAGCCCCCCACACACCTGACCCTCAACAACTTCCACACAACAGCCCCCAGCCCCCACACACATGACTCCCAGCGCCCCACAAACCTGACCCTCAGTGCCCCACATACCTGACCCCTTGACCTACAGCCTCAAACACACCTGACACCCTGACCCACAGCCCCCGAACACACCAGCCACCCACACACGTGATCCCCCGCTCCCCCACAAACCTGATACTCAGACCCCCACACACGTGACCCCAAGCACCCGCACACGTGGCCCCCTGACCCCCACACAATTGAACCCCTAGCCCCCAGCAACCTGATCCCCAGCCCCCTACACCCCTGACCTCCAGCCCCCCACACATATGGCTCCCTCCCCCCACACATGTCACCACTGATACCCAGCCTCCTACACCCTTGACCCCCACCCCCCATACACTTGAACCCCTGACACCCAGCCCCCCCACACATGTCCGCCAGCCCCCCAACATACCTGAACCGCAGCCCCTACCACACACCTGACACCCAGACCCCCACACACCTGGCCCTCAGCACCCCACACACCTGACCCAAGCCCCGCACACACATAACCCCCAGCCCCCACACACCGGACACCCAGCCCCCACATACCCCTGACCAACAGGCAGCCAACCCCCCACACACCGGAGCAACTGAGGCCCAAGCCCTTCACACACCTGACCACCAGCCCTCCCACGTATCTAATTCCCTCACCCGACCGACCTGACCCCCAGACCACCCCATACAACTCATCCGCAGCCCCCGCAGCCCCCCCACACAACTGAACCCCAGCCCCGCACACACCTAACGCCAGCCCCCACACACACATGACCCCCAGCCCCCCCACACAACTGAACCCAAGCCCCGAAAACACCTGACCCCAGCCCCCACACATCTGACCCCCAGCCCCCACACTCACCCGACCTCCAGTCTCCACACACACCTGACCTCCAGCCACACCACACATCTGTCCTCCAGTCCCCACACACCTCACCTCCAGCTCCCCACACAACTGACCAACAGCCAACCCACACACCTGAACCCCAACCCTGCACACACCTGACTTCCATCCCCCTGCATACCTGATCCCCAGCCCCCACACACTTGATCCCCAGCCCCTCACACGCCTGACCTCCAGCCACCCACACACCTGACTCCCAGCCCCCATGCACCAGACATCCAGTCCCCCCCACGTACACCTGACCCACAGCCCCCACACACCTCACCTCCAGCTCCCCACACACTTGAACCCCAGACCCCCTGCACACCTGACCAAAAGCCCCCCACACACCTGACCAACTGACCTCCCACACACCTGATCCGCCATTCCACCCACATAACGGACGCCTTGGCCACCTGTATACATGAATCCCAGTCCCCCACACACCTGATCCCTGACCCACAGCCGCCCCACACACACATGACCCCCAGCCACCCAACACTCCTGCACCACAGCCCCCCCCACACACACATGGTCCCCAGCCCCACCACACACCCGCCAGTCCAACCACACACCTGACCCTCAGCGCCCGACACAACTGACCCCAGACCACCCAAACAATTGACCCCTAACCCCCAGCTGCCCTCACCCCTGACTTCCAGCCCCCCACACATATGGCTCCCTCACACCACACACACGAACTCCTGATAACCATCCCCACACACTTGAACCCCGCCCCCATACATTTGACACCTTGACACCCAGCCCCCCACACATGACCAACAGCGCCCCGACATACCTGATCAGCAGTACCTACCACACACGTGACACCCAGAATCCCACGCACCTGGCCCTCAGACCCACGTACACCTGACACACATCCCCGCAAACACCTGACCCCTAGCCCCCCCCACACATGAACACCAGCCCCCCACACACATCTGACCCCCTGACCCCAAGCTCCCCCGCACACCTGAACCACAGCCCCTACCACACACCTGACCCCCCAGCCACCCCACACACTTGACACCTAGACCCCCACAACCTGACCCTCAGCCCGCCCACAACCTGACCCTCAGCCAACCCACACAGCTAACCCCAGCCCCCATACACCTGACACCCAGCCCACCCCATACCCATGACCAACTGACACCCAACACCACACACATCGGAGCAACAGTGGCCCAAGTTCTTCACACACCTGACCACCACCACCCCATTCATCTAACCCCCTCACCACCAGCACCTCATACACCTGAACCCCAGCCCCATCACACACCTGACCCTCAGCCCCCCCACGCATCTGATTCTGAACCACACACATATACCTAACCCCAAGCCCCCCAACCCACCTGACGCCCACCCCCCATACAACTCACCCGCAGACTCCCCCACACAACTGAACCGCAGCCCCGCACACACCTGCACCCCAGACCCCATACAACTGACACCCAGCCCCCCGCACTCGAGACCCGCTGACACCCAGCCTCCGCACATTCATGACCACCAGCTCCCCAGAAACCTGACCACCAGCCCCCCACACACCTGACACCCAGCCCCCAAACATCTGACCCACAGCCCCATCACACACCTGACCCCCACACCCCCACATAGCTGAATCTCTGCCCCCCCAGCCTCACACACACATAACCACCAGACCCCACACACACCTGACCGCGAGCCACCCACACACCTGACCCTTAAAAACCCCCACACAACAGCCCCCAGCCCCCACACACATGACTCCCAGCGCCCCACAAACCTGACCCTCAGTGCCCCACATACCTGACCCCCTGACCTACAGCCACAAACACACCTGACACCCTGACACACAACCCCCCAAAACACCTGACACCCAGCCACACACACACGTGACCCACCGCCCCCCCACATACCTGATACTCAGACCCACACACACGTGACCCCCAGAACCCGCACACTTGGCCCCCTGACCCCACACACTTGACCCACAGCCCCCACTCAGCTGACCCACTGACACCCAGACCCCCACAAATATGACCCCCAACCCCCCACACATCTAACCCCCTGAGCCCCAGCCCCCCACTCATCAGATCCCCTGACCCCCAGTCACCGAACACCCCGAACCCCCTTCCCCCCACACACCTGAGCCCCAGCCCCCGCCCACACGAGCCCCAAATGCAACCCAGACTCAAATGCAACCCAGCCCCCCCACACACTTGATCCCCTGACCCACAGCCCCCGCACACACAGCTGACCCCAGCCTCCCCACAAAACGGGCCCCCTGCTCTCCCACCCCCTCCACAAACCTGACCCCCACCCCCACAACACACCTGACCGCACCCCACAACACATCTGGCCCCCACCCCCACAACACACTTGACCCCACCCCCACAACACACACCTGAATCCCAGCCCTCCCACACAACTGACCCCCAGTCCCCTCACACACCTGACCTCCAGTCTGCCCACACACCTGGCCCCCAGATCCCAGACACCCACACACCGAAACCCTCGCCCCCCACACTCCAAACCCCACACGCCTAAACCCCAGCCCGTCACACACGTCCCCCAGCCCCCCTCACCCACACACCTGAACCCCTCAGCCCCCCATATATCTGACCCCAGCCCCCTACGCACCTGACCCCCAGCCCGCCAGACACGTCCCCCAGCCCCCCCCACGCACCTGTACCCAAGCCCACGCACACACCTGACCTGCATCCACACCACACACCTGTCCTCCTGCCCCCACACACGTGACACACAGCCTCCCACTCACCTGACCAACTGACCCACAGCCCCCGCACACACCTAACCACAAGCCTCGCCACAAAACTGACAACCAGCCACCCCACACACCTGACTCCCAGCCCCCCACACACACCTGACCCCCAGCCCCGCACACACCTGAACTCCAGCCCCATGCATACCTGAGCCCCAGACCCCACAAACTTGATCCCAAGCCCGCCACACAGTTGATCCCTAGCCCGCCACACGCTTGATCTCCAGCCCCCCACATACCTGGCTCCCAGCCCCCACGCAGCAGACATCCAATCCCCCCACATACACCTGACCCACAGCACCCACACACACCTCACCTCCAGCTCCCCACATACCTGAACCACAGTTCCCCTACACACTTGACCCCCAGACCGCAACTCACCTGACCAACTGACCTCCCACACACCTTATCCGCCAATCCACCCACATATCTGACCCCATGGCCACCCAAATACCTAAATCCCAGTTCCTCACACACCTGACCCATGATCCCCAGTACCCACACACACATGACCCCCAGCCGCCCAAACAGGTGCCCCCAGCCTCCCCCCCCCACACTCCGGAACCACAGCCCCCCACACATACCTGATCCCCAGCCCCACCACACATCTCCCACAGCCCACCCACACACGACCCTCAGCGCCCGACACAACTGACCCCCAGACCACCCACACAATTGAACCCCTAGCCCCCAGCAACCTGATCCCCAGCCCCCCACACATATGGCTCCCTCCCCCAACACATGTCACCCCTGATATTCAGCCTCCCACACCCTTGACCCCCACCCCCCATACACTTGACCCCTGACACCCAGCCCCCCCTCACATGACCGCCAGCCCCCGACATACCTGAACAGCAGCCCCTACCACAAACATGACACCCAGACACCCAGACACCTGGTCCTCAGCCCCCCACACACCTGAACACCAGCCGTCCCACACACACCTGAACCCCTGACCCCCAAGCCCCACCACACACCTGAACCACAGCCCCGACCACACACCTGACCCCGCAGCCACCCCACACACCTGACACCCAGACCCCCACAACCTGACCCTCAGCCCACCCACACACCTAACCCCAAGCCCCCACACACCTGACACCCAGCCCCCCCCCCATACCCCCGAACAACAGGCACCCAACCCCCACACACCGGAACAACTGAGGCCCAAGCCCTTCACACACCTGACCACCACCTCCCCACGCATCTAACTCCCTCACCATCAGCACCTCACACACCTGAACCCCAGCTCCATCACACACCTGACCCTCAGCCCCCCCACGGATCTGACTCCCAACCACCCCCACATACCTGACCCCAACACCCCCGACCCACCTGACCCCCAGCCCCCCATACAACTCACCCGTAGCCCCCCACACAACTGAACCCCAGCCCCGCACATAGCTGACCCCCAGACCCCACACACACCTGAACGCTAGCCACACCATACATCTGTCCACCAGCCCCCACACACCTGATACCCAGCCCCCCACTCACCTAACCCACTGACCCACAGCCCCCGCACACGCCTAACCCCCAGCCTCCCCACAAAAATGACCAGCAGCCACCCCACACACACCTGACCCTCAGCCCCGCACAAACCTGACCTCCAGCCCCCTGCATACATGAGCCCCAGCCCTCGACACACTTGATCACCAGCCCCCCACACACCTGGTCCCCAGCCCCCCACACACCTGAACCCCAGCCCCCACACGCCTGACCTCCAGCCGCCCACGTACCTGACTCCCAGCCCCCACACACCAGACATTTATAAAAGACGAAATTGCTGAGCATTTGGATAGCAGTAACGGGATCATTCCGAGTCAGCATGGATTTACGAAGGGGAAATCATGCTTGACAAATCTACTGGAATTTTTTGAGGATGTAACTAGGAAAATTGACAGGGGAGAGTCAGTGGATGTGGTGTACCTCGACTTTCAGAAAGCCTTCGACAAGGTGACATAGGAGATTATTGGGCAAAATTAGAGCATATGGTATTGGGGGTAGGGTACTGACATGGATAGAAAATTGGTTGACAGACAGAAAGCAAAGAGTGGGGATAAATGGGTCCCTTTCGGAATGGCAGGCAGTGACCAAGGTTCGGTGCTGGGACCCCAGCTATTTACGATATACATTAATGACTTAGATGAAGGGATTAAAATACCATTAGCATATTTGCAGATGATACTAAGCTGGGGGGTAGTGTGAATTGCGAGGAAGATGCAATAAGGCTGCAGGGTGACTTGGACAGATTGTGTGAGTGGGCGGATACATGGCAGATGCAGTTTAATGTAGATAAGTGTGAAGTTATTCACTTTGGAAGTAAGAATAGAAAGGCAGATTATTATCTGAATGGTGTCAAGTTAGGAAGAGGGGATGTTCAAAGAGATCTGGGTGTCCTAGTGCATCAGTCACTGAAAGGAAGCATGCAGGTGCAGCAGGCAGTGAAGAAAGCCAATGGAATGTTGGCCTTCGTAACAAGAGGAGTTGAGTATAGGAGCAAAGAGGTCCTTCTACAGTTGTACCGGGCCCTGGTGAGACCGCACCTGGAGTACTGTGTGCAGTTTTGGTCTCCGAATTTGAGGAAGGATATTCTTGCTATGGAGGGCGTGCAGCGTAGGTTCACTAGGTTAATTCCCGGAATGGCGGGACTGTCGTATGTTGAAAGGCTGGAGCGATTGGGCTTGTATACACTGGAATTTAGAAGGATGAGGGGGGATCTTATTGAAACATATAAGATAATTAGGGGATTGGACACATTAGAGGCAGGAAACATGTTCCCAATGTTGGGGGAGTCCAGAACAAGGGGCCACAGTTTAAGAATAAGGGGTAGGCCATTTAGAACGGAGATGAGGAAGAACTTTTTCAGTCAGAGAGTGGTGAAGGTGTGGAATTCTCTGCCTCAGAAGGCAGTGGAGGCCAGTTCGTTGGATGCTTTCAAGAGAGAGCTGGATAGAGCTCTTAAGGATAGCGGAGTGAGGGGGTATGGGGAGAAGGCAGGAACGGGGTACTGATTGAGAGTGATCAGCCATGATCGCATTGAATGGCGGTGCTGGCTCGAAGGGCTGAATGGCCTACTCCTGCACCTATTGTCTATTGTCTATTGTCTATTGTCTATTGTCTATTGTCTATTGACTCCCAGCCCTCCACCCCCCCCACATACCTGAAACCCAGCCCGCCACACACCTGACCCCCAGCCCTCCCACGCACCTGAACCACAGCCCCTCACACACCTGACGCCCAGACCCCCACACGCCTGACCCACTTACTCACCACACACACGAAACCAGCCCCCAAACACATGAACCCCAGTAATCCCAGACACCTGACCCCCTGATCGCAGACACCCACACACCAGACCTCTCGCCCCCACACACCTGACCCCTCGCCCCCACACACCTAACACCCAGCCCCACAACAGACCTGACACCCAGCCCCACCACACACCTTCCCCATGGCACCCAGCTTCATTACACTGCTGAAAACCAACCCCCCCCACACACCTGACCCTCAGACCCCCACACATCTGAGCACCAGCGCCCCACACACCTGGCTCTCACCCTCCCACACGCACGTGACAACCATCCCTCCCACAAAACGAACAACCAGCCATACCAAAGAAGTGACACCCAGCCCCCCTACACACACTTGACCACCTGACCACTCACACCTGACCTGCATCCCCAAAAAAACTAACCCCCAGCCCCTACACACGTGACCCCCAGCACCCCAATCACCTATTCCCCAGCTCCCACATATCTGACCTCTCAGCCCCCAACACACAAGACCCCCTTCCCCCAGCCAATCATACACCTGATCACCTTGTCTCCCAGCCCCCCAGCCACCAGCCCCCAGCCCCCCCTCCCACACACACACACCTGAACCCCAGTCCTTCAACGCACCTGACCCCAACCCTCCCACACACCTTAATCCCTGCCCCGCACACAATTGACCCCCCCAGCCCCGACAAACCAGACCACCCGACCCCGACACAGCTGACGCCCAGCCCCCCCCCCCCACACGCCTGGCCCACTGACTCACCACACACATAATCCCAGCCCGCCCACATGCCTGAACCCCAGCCCTCCCACACATCTGACCCCCAGTCTCCCCACACACCTGATTCCCTGATCCAAGACACCCACACACCAGATCCCTCGCCCCCCACACACCTTACCCCCAGCCGCTCACACACCTGACTCCCAGCCTCCGCACACAACTGACCTCCAGCCACACCACACACCTGACCTCCAGCCATACCACACACGTGTCCTTCAGCCCCCACACAACTAACCCCCAGCCCCGCCACAAAACAGACACCCAGCCCCCAACACAAACCTGACCCCCAGCCCCGCACAAACCTGACCTCCAGCCCCCTGCATACCTGAGCCCCAGCCCCGCACACACTTAATCCCCAGCCCCCCACACACCTGACCTCCATCCCCCGCATACCTGACTCCCAGCACCCACGCACCAGACATCCAGTCCCCCCAAATACACCTGACCCATAGCCTCCACACACATCTCACCTCCAGCTCCCCACATACCTGAACCCCAATCTACCTACATACTTGACACCCAGCCCCCCACTCACCTGACCAACTGACTTCCCACACACCTGATCCGCAAGTCCACCACATACCTGACCCCTTGGCCACCCATACACCTGAATCCTAGTCCCCCACACACCTGATCCCTGATCCCCAGTACCCACACACACATGACCCCCAGCCGCCCACACACGTGCCCCCCGACCCCCCCCCCCCCACACTCCGGAACCACTGCCCCACACACACCAGGTCCCCAGCCCCCCCACACATCTCCCACATCCCACCCACACACCTGACCCTCAGCGCCCGACACAACTGACCCCCAGACCACCCACACAATTGAACCCCTAACCCCCAGCAGCCCATACCCCTGATCTCCAGCCCCCCACACATATGGCTCCCTCCCCACACACATGACCCCCTGATACCCAGCCCCTCACACACATGACCCCCGCCCCCCATACACTTGACCCCCTGACACACAACCCCCCCCACACATGACCGCCAGCCCCCCGACATACCTGAACCGCAGACCCCACCACACACCTGACACCCAGACACCCACGCACCTGGCCCTTGGCCCCCCACATACCTGCCCCCCTGCACCCCAGCCACCTGACCACCAGCATCCCACACACCTGAACCACAGCCCCCACACACACAACTGACTCCCTGACCCCCAAGCCCCTCACACACCTGAACCATTGCCCCTACCACACACCTGACCCGTCAGCCACCCCACACACCTGACCCCCAGACCCCCACAACCTGACCCTAAGCCCACCCACACACCTAACCCCCTGCCCCCACACACCTGAAACCCAGCCACCCCATACCTGACACCCCAGCCCCCAAAAACAGCTGACACCCAGCCACCCACACACGTGACCCTCCGCCCCCCCCACATACCTGATACTCAGACCCCCACACACGTGACCCCCAGAAACCGCACATGTGCCCCCCTGACCCCCACACACTTGACCCCCAGCCCCCACTCAGCTGACCCACTGACACCCAGCCCCCTACAAATATGACCCCCAGCCCCCCATACATCTAACCCCCTGAGCCCCAGCCCCCCACTCATCAGATCCCCCCAGCCTGACCCCCCAGCCACCGAACACCCCGAACCCCCTTCCCCCCACACACGTGAGCCCCAGCCCCCCCCCCACATGAGCCCCAGCCCCCCAGACTCAAATGCAACCCAGCCCCCCCACACACTTGATCCCCTGACCCACAGCCCCCGCACACACAGCTGACCCACAGCCTCCCCACAAACCGGGCCCCCTGGTCTCCCACCCCCCCCCACAAACCTGACCCCACCCCCACAACACACCTGACCCCACCCCACAACACATCTGCCCCCCACTCCCACAACACACTTGACCCCACCCCCACAACACACACCTGAATACCAGCCCTCCCACACACCTGACCCCCAGTCCCCTCACACACCTGGCCCCCAGTCTGCCCACACACCTGGCCCCCAGATCCCAGACACACACACAACAAAACCCTCGCCCCCCACACTCCAAACCCCCAGCTCCCCACACGCCTAACCCCCAGCCCGTCACACACGTCCCCCAGCCCCCCTCCCCCACACACCTGAACCCCTCAGCCCCCCATATATCTGACCCCAGCCCTCTACGCACCTGACCCCCAGCCCGCCAGACACGTCCCCCAGCCCCCCCCACACACCTGTCCACAAGCCCACGCACACACCTGACCTCCAACCACACCACACACCTGTCCTCCAGCCCCCACACACCTGACACAGAGCCTCCCACTCACCTGACCCACTGACCCACACCCCCCGCACACACCTAACCCCAAGACTCGCCACAAAACTGACAACCAGCCACCCCATACACCTGACTCCCAGCCCCCAACACACACCTGACCCCCAGCCCCGCACACACCTGAACTACAGCCCCCTGCATACCTGAGCCCCAGACCCCACAAACTTGATCCCAAGTCCGCCACACACTTGATCCCTAGCCCGCCACACGTTTGATCTCCAGCCCCCCACATACCATATTATGATCACTCTTGCCCAAGGGGCCTCGCACAACAAGACTGCTAACTAACCCTTCCTCATTACTCAATACCCAGTCTAGAATGGCCTGTTCTCTCGTTGGTTCCTCGACATGTTGGTTTAGAAAACCATCTCTCAAACATTCCAAGAAATCCTCTTCCTCAGCACCCCTGCCAGTTTGGTTCACCCAATCTATATGTAGATTGAAGTCACCCATTATAACTGCTGCGCCTTTAGTGCATGCATTTCTAATTTCCTGCTTGATGCCATCCCCAACTTCCCCACTGCTGTTAGGTGGCCTGTACACAACTCCCACTAGCGTTTTCTGCCCCTTAGTGTTTCGTAGCTCTACCCATATCGATTCCACTTCCTCCAAGCTAATGTCCTTCCTTTCCACTGCTTTAATCTCCTCTCTAACAAGTAACGCTACCCCACCTCCTTTTCCTTTCTGTCTATCCCGCCTGAATATAGAATATCCCTGGATGTTGAGCTCCCAGCCTTGGTCACCCTGGAGCCATGTCTCCGTAATCCCAACTATATCATAATCACTAATAACTATCTCCACATTTAATTCGTCCACCTTATTACGTATACTCCTTGCATTGAGACAAAAAGCCTTCAGGCTTGTTTTTACAACTCTCTTACCCCTTGTACGATTATGCTGAAAAGTGGCCCTTTTTGATTTTTGCCCTGGATTTGTCTGCCTGCCACTTTTACTTTTCACCTTGCTACCTGTTGCTTCTACCCTCATTTTACACCCCTCTGTCTCTGTTCCAGCTCCCATCCCCCTGCCACATTAGTTTAAATCATCCCCGACAGCACTAGCAAACACTCCCCCTAGGACATTGGTTCCATTCCAGCTCAGGTGCAGACCGTCCTGTTTGTACTGGTCCCACCTCTCCCAGAACTGGTTCCAATGTCCTAAAAATTTGAATCCCTCCCCCTTGCACCATTTTTCAAGCCACGTATTCATATGAAATATCCTTCTATTCCTACTCTGACTGGCACGTGGCACTGGTAGTAATCCAGAGAGTATTACCTTTGAGGACCTACTTTTTAGTTTATCTCCTAGCTCTCTAAATTCAACTTGTAGGACCTCATCCCGTGTTTTACCTAAATCGTTGGTGCCAACGTGCACCACGACAACTGGCTGCTCACCCTCCCCCTTCAGAATGTCCTAGGAAAATTGACAGGGGAGAGTCAGTGGATGTGGTGTACCTCGACTTTCAGAAAGCCTTCGACAAGGTCCCACATAGGAGATTAGTGGGCAAAATTAGAGCACATGGTATTGGGGGTAGGGTACTGACATGGATAGAAAATTGGTTGACAGACAGAAAGCAAAGAGTGGGGATAAATGGGTCCCTTTCGGAATGGCAGGCAGTGACCAAGGTTCGGTGCTGGGACCCCAGCTATTTACGATATACATTAATGACTTAGATGAAGGGATTAAAATACCATTAGCATATTTGCAGATGATACTAAGCTGGGGTGTAGTGTGAATTGTGAGGAAGATGCAATAAGGCTGCAGGGTGACTTGGGCAGGTTGTGTGAGTGGACGGATACATGGCAGATGCAGTTAAATGTAGATAAGTGTGAGGTTATTCACTTTGGAAGTAAGAATAGAAAAGCAGATTATTATCTGAATGGAGTCAAGTTAGGAAGAGGGGATGTTCAACGAGATCTGGGTGTCCTAGTGCATCAGTCAATGAAAGGAAGCATGCAGGTACAGCAGGCAGTGAAGAACGCCAATGGAATGTTGGCCTTCATAACAAGAGGAGTTGAGTATAGGAGCAAAGAGGTCCTTCTACAGTTGTACCGGGCGCTGGTGAGACCGCACCTGGAGTACTGTGTGCAGTTTTGGTATCCAAATTTGAGGAAGGATATTCTTGCTATTGAGGGCGTGCAACGTAGGTTCACTAGGTTAATTCCCGGAATGGCGAGACTGTCGTATGTTGAAAGGCTGGAGCAATTAGGCTTGTATACACTGGAGTTTAGAAGGATGAGGGGGGATCTTATTGAAACATATAAGATAATTAGGGGATTGGACACATTAGAGGCAGGAAACATGTTCCCAATGTTGGGGGAGTCCAGAACAAGGGGCCACAGTTTAAGAATAAGGGGTAGGCCATTTAGAATGGAGATGAGGAAGAACTTTTTCAGTCAGAGAGTGGTGAAGGTGTGGAATTCTCTGCCTCAGAAGGAAGTGGAGGCCAGTTCGTTGGATGCTTTCAAGAGAGAGCTGGATAGAGCTCTTAAGGATAGCGGAGTGAGGGGGTATGGGGAGAAGGCAGGAACGGGGTACTGATTGAGAGTGATCAGACATGATCGCATTGAAAGGAGGTGCTGGCTCGAAGGGCTGAATGGCCTCCTCCTGCACCTATTGTCTATTGTCTATTGACATCAAATCCCCCCACATACACGTGACTCACAGCCCCCACACACACCTCATCTCCAGCTCCCCACACACCTGAATCCCAATCCCCCTACACACTTGACCCCAAGCCCCCCCACTCACCTGACCAAGTGACCTCCCACACACATGATCCGCCAGTCCACCCACATACATGACCCCTTGGCCACCCATATACCTGAATCCCAGTCCCCCACACACCTGACCCCTGATCCCCAGTACCCACACACACATGATCCCCAGCCGCCCACACACATGACCCCCAGCCGCCCAACACTCCTGCACCACAGCCCCCACACACATACCTGATCCCCTGCCCAACCACACATCCTCCAAGTCCACCTACACACTTGATCCTCAGCGCCCGACACAACTGACCCACAGACCACCCACACAATTGATCCCTAACCCCCAGCAGCCCACACCCCTGACTTCCATTCCCCCACACACATATGGCTCCCTCCCACTACACACATGACCCCCCGATACCCAGCCCCCCACACACATGACCACCGACCCCACATACACTTGACCCCCTGACACCCAGCCCCCCCACACATGACCACCAGCCACCCGACATACCTGATCGGCAGTCCCTACCACACACCTGACACCCAGACTCCCACGCACCTGGCCTTCATACCCACGCAGACCTGACACACAGCCCCGCACACACCTGACCCTCAGCCCCCCACACACTTGCACACCAGCCCCTACCACAAACTTGACCCTCAGCCCCCCCACAAACTGACCCTAAGCACACCCACACACCTAACCCCCTGCCCCCACACACCTGACACCCAGCCCCCCCATACCCCTGATCAACAGGCACCCAATCCCCCACACCCGGAGCAACCCTAGCCACCGAACACCCCGGATCGCCAGCCCCCCCACACACACCTGAGCCCCAACCCCCCAACACACACCTGACCCCCAGCTCCCAACAAACCGGCCCCCCAGCCCCCCACACACACCTGACCTCCAGCACTCCGCATACCTGATCCGCAGCACCCCACACACATGCAACACAACCCCCACACAAGTGATGCACGGATCCCCAGTCCCCACACACAGTTGACCCACAGCCCCCCCCCCACACCTGACCCCCAGCCAGCTACACACCTGACTCCCTGCCCCGCACACACCTGACCCAACTCCACCCACACACCTGACCCTCAGCCCCCACACAACTGACACCCAGCTCCAGCACACGTCTGACCACCAGCCCCCCACACACCTGACCCCCATCTTCCCTCACATCAGATTTCATCCCCCACATACTTGACCACAACACCCCAACCCACCTTGAACCCCCAGCCCCACAAACACCTGATCCCCTGACACCCAGTCCCCATTCACCAGACCAACTGACTCCCAGCCCCCCACTCATCTGACCACCTGACCCCTACACACCTGACCCACACACACCGGACCCCCAAACTCCACACACACCTGACCCCCAGCCCCCCACACACCTGACCCCCAGCCCCCCACACAAACCTGACCCACAGTCCCCCACACAATTGCCCACCAGCCACCCACACACCTGCCCTCAAGCCCCCCCCACACACCTGACCCACAGCTCCCCACATACCTGCCCACAAGCCCCCCCACACACCTGACCCCCAGCCCCCCAGCCCCCCACACACCTGACCACTACCCCTCACACACCTCACAACCAGCCACACACATGCCTGACCCCAGTCCCCCTACACAGTTGACCCCCAGCTGCCCCACTCACCTGACCCCCTGACCGCGACACCGCAACCCCGACAAACACCTGACCACCTGAACCCCAGCCCCCCACACACCTGCCCACTGACTCCCAGCCCCGTCACCTGACCCCCACACACCTGAGCCACAAACCCCCCACCCACTTCACTCCCAGCGCCCCCACACACCTAAGCTCCAGGCCCCTCACACACATGAACTGCAACTCCCCCACACAACTGACAAACTGACCTCAACCCGCCCACACACCTGACCTCCCGCCCGCCCAACACCCTTGAACCCCAGCCCTCCCACAGAACTTTCACCCAGCCCCCCCGCCCCACATTAAGTGACCCACACATCTGACCTGCAGCCCCCCTCCACACACACCTGAACCCAACCCCCCACACACCTGACCCCTCGCCCCAACAAACCTAACCCACAGCCCCACGCAACCGAACACCAGCTCCCCACACATCTGACACCCGGTCCCCCTCACACATGATCCCCTGACCCCAGGACCCTCCACACGCCGAACCCCCAGTCACCCAACACCACTGACCCTCCACCCCCACACACTTGACACCCAGCCCTCCACACACCTGACACCCAGCGCCCCACACGTCTGACCCTCATCTCCATACATACGTGGCCTCCTAACCGCCAGACTACCCAAACACCTGATCCCCACCCCCACCCCCACATTCCTGAACCACAGCTCCCCCACACACCTGACCCCCTGACCCCCCGTCACCCAAAACCCCTGACGCCCACCCCCCCCCCACACACCTGACCCCCATCCCCGGCCCACTCCCCCACACACATGAGCCCAAGCCCCCTAAACTTCTTACCACCAAACGCCCCACAACATCTGACACCCAGTCGCCCACACAACTGACCCCTGATCCCCAGCAACCCCACACACATGACCCCAGCCCCCCACACACCTGAACCCCAGTTCCCCAAGCAACTGATCAATTGACCCTCAGCCCCACTACACACCTGACCCCCAGTACCCCCCACACACCTGACCCCCAGCCCCGCTGCACACCTGATCACCAGCTCCCACACACCAGAACCCCAATTAGCCCACACGCCTGAACACCAGCCCCCGCCCGCACACAGATGACCCCCTGACTACATGCCCCCCCGCACATATGACCCCCTGACCCCCCGCCCCCACACACCTGACCCCCTGACTCCATGCCCCACACACACCTGGCCACCTGACCCCCAGCACCCACACATACCTGGCCCCCAGTCTCCCCACACACGTGATCCGATGTTGGGGAGTCCAGAACCAGGGGTCACAGTTAAAGAATAAGGGTAGGCTATTTAGGACTGATATGAAAAATACGTTTTCACCCAGGGAGATGTGAATCTGTGGAATTGTCCGCCACAGATGGCAGTGGAGGGCAATTAACTGGATGTTTTCAAGAGAGAGTGTGGGGGTCATGGAGTCAGGGGTCAGGTGCGTGGGGGACGCTGGAGGTCAGGTGTGTGTGTGGGGGCTCAGGTCACGTGTGCCTGGGGGAGCTTGTGGTCAAGTATGTGGGGGGGGGCTTGGCGTAAGCGGGGGTGGGGGGGGCTGTGCGTCAGGTCTGTGGGTGAGCTGGGGGTAATTGTCTGGGGGGTCAGCGGATCATGTGTGTGGGGAGAATGGCGGTGCTGGCACGAAGGGCCAAATGGCCTTCTCCTGCACCTATTTTCCATGTTTCTATGTCTCCCTCTCTCTCTCTCTGTCTCCCTCTCTCTCTCTCGCTCTCTTCTCTCCCTCTCCCCTCTCCCTCTCCCCTCTCCCTCTCCTTCTCCCTCTCCACCCAAGACACTTACGTCTACGATGGGTCTCTGGCATTGGGCGCAGCGGGGAGAGAAGAGATCGAGGAAGTCTCCCCCACTGTGTAATAAATCACGAAGGGAATAGATCGAGTAGACGCACAAAGTCTCGAGCCCGGTATAGAGGAATCGAGGACCTGGGGACATAGTTCCAAAGTGAAGATTTAGTAGTAATCTGAGGGGTAACAATTTCACATAAAGGGTGGTGGGTGTATGGAACGAGCTGCCGGAGGAGGTAGGTGAGACAGGGACTATCCCATCGTTTAACAAACAGATAGGTACATGGATAGGACAGGTTTGGAGGGATATGGGCCATGCGCAGACAGGTGGGACAGGTGTAGATGGGGCATGCTGGTCGGTGTGGACAAGTTGGGCCGATGGGCATGTTTCCGCACTGTGTCACGAAACGACTCCATGAGTCTAATCAAGAATTTATTTTTCTCCTCCTCACATATATCCACTGACTTGGCCGCCACCGCCTTCTGTGGCAATGACCCCACAGATTCGCCACCCTCGGACTAAAGAAATTCTTCCTCAGCTTCCTAAAAGAAGATTTCTGAGACGATGACCTATAGTCCTAGACTCTCCCACATATATACATATACACACACACACACACACGCACGTACACACGCACACGCACACGCACGCACGCACACACACACACACACGTACACTCACGCACACACGTACACACAAACACACACACGCACGCACGCACGCTCGTACACACAAAAAAAGAAGCATTAATATTGCAATAATAACAGATAGTCTTTGTAGTTCCCAGCTTATTTGAGGTTGTAGTGTTTAACAGCCGAATGGCTGTAGGAAAGAAGCTGTTCCTGAACCTGGACGTTACAAATCAGATTCAACCCCTACTCACCTGAGCACCTGACCCCCACACACCTGACTCCCAGCCCTGCACACACCTGACCACCAGTCCCCCCAAATACCTGATCCCCCGCCCCCTTCACACCTGACACCCAACCCCCCCTCACACCTGACTACCAGCCCCCACATACCTGACCCCCAGCACCCCAGACACTTGAACCGCAGCCCCCAAACACCTGACACCCAGAACCCAACACACCTGAACCCCAGCCCCCCACACGCCTGACCCACAGCACCCACAGCAACCCCCCACGCACCTGAGCCCCAGCACCCTCACACACATGAACCGCAGCTCACCCACCCAACTGACAAACTGACCCCAGCCCGCCCACACACCGGACCCCCAGCCCCCCCACACACCTGACCCACAGTACCCAAACACACCTCACCTCCAGCCACATTCATGTCTGACCCCCAGTCCCCCACACACTTGACCCACTGATTCCCAGCCCCCCACTCACCTGACCACCTGACCCCCACACAACTGACCACCACCCCCCCCACACACTTGACTCCCAGCCCCCCCCCCACACCTGGGCCCCAGCCCCCTCACACACATGAACCGCAGCTCCCCCACACACCTGACAAACTGACCCCAACCCGCCCACACACCTGACCCCCAGCCACCCAACGCACCAAATTTTCCTGACCGCTCCAACACACCTGACCCAAAGACCCAACACACATCAGCCCCCCCCACACCTGTCCACCCCCTCCCCCCCTCACGCACCTGCCCCCAACCACCCAACACCCCTGAACCACAGCCCTCCCACACAACTATCACCCAGCCCTTCCACCCCACATAAGTAAACTACAGTCCCCCCACACACCTGACACTCAGCCACCCACTCACCTGACAATTAGCCAGCCACACACGTGACCCCCAGCCCTCCCACAACCCTGACCCAAAAGACCCCCCCACACACCTGACCCCAAGCCCCCCACAACCTGTCCCTCAGCCCCCACACACCTGACCACCAGCCACCCACAATCTGACACCCAGCCCCCAACACACCTGACATCCAGCCCCCCACACACCTGACACCCAGCCCCCCACACACCCGAAACCCAGCCCCCCACACACCTGAGCCATAGCCACCCACATACATGACCCACAGCCCCCCACACGTCTGACACCCGCCCCCTCATATACACGTGAGCCCTGACACCATGCCCCCCACACACACGTGATCCCCTGCCCCCCCAGCCCACCCAAATACCTGATCCCCAGAACCCCACACACACCTGACCCCCAGCCCCCACACACCTGAGCCCTTGACCCCCAGTCACCCAACACCCCTGATCCCCATCCCCCCTAAACACCTGATCCCAACCCTCCCACAGACCTGACCCCCTCCCCCCACACGCATGAGCCTAAGACCCCCAAACCTTTTACCAACAGTCGCCCCACAACACCTGACACCCAGTCCCCCATACATCTGAAACCTGCTCCCCTGCGCCCCCACACACATGAACCCAGCCCCCCACACATCTGGCCCAAGCCCCCCTCACACCTAACCCCTAGTCCCCCCCACGGACCTGAGCCCCCAGCCCCACCACACACCGGACCAACAGCCGCCACACACCAGAACCCCAATTCACCCACACAACTAATCCCCTGCCCCCGCACATACTTGACCGCTAGCCCCCCGCACACACCTGACCCCTAGCCCCCGGCCCCCACACACCTGACCCCCTGACCACCAGCCCCCACACACACCTGACCCCAGTCTCTCCCCACACGTGACCCAGTGTTGGGAGTGTCCATAACCAGTGGACACAGTTTCAGAATAAGGGTAGGCTACTTAGAACTGAGATGGAAAAAAAGGTTTTCACCCAGAGTTGTGAATCTGTGGAAATGTCCGCCACAGAAGGCAGCGGAGCTCAATTAACCAGATGTTTTCACAAGGGGGGGGGCTGGAGGTCAGGTGTGTAGGGGTCAGCGGGTCAGGTGTGCGGAGGGCTACGTGTAAGGTTTGTGGGGAGCTGGGGGACATGAGTGTGGGGGTCGCTGGAGGTCAGGCGTGTGTGGGGCGCTGGGGTCACGTGTGTGTGGGGGAGCTTGCGGTCAAGTGTGTGGGCGTCTGGGCGGCAGCAGGGCGGCTGGTCGTCAGGTTTGTGGGGGAGCCGTGGGTCATGTCTTTTGGGAGGTCAGGAGATCAGGTGTGTGGGGAGAATGGCGGTGCTGGCTCGAACGGCCAAATGGCCTTCACCTATTTTTCCATGTTTCTATGTCTCACTCTCACTCTCTCTGTCTCCCCCCTCTCGCTCTCTCTCGCTCTCCCCTCTCTCTCCCCTCCCCTTTCCCCACCCCCTCTCCCCTCTCCCTCGCCTTCTCCCTCTCTAACCCAGACACTTACGTCTACGATGTGTCTCTGGCATTGAGCGCAGCGGAGAGAGAAGGGACCGAGGAAGTCCATCCCACGAGGGTAATAGATCGGGTAGACGCACAAAGTCTCGTGCCCAGTGTGGAGGAATCGAGGACATAAGTGCAAGGTGAAGATTTAGTAGGTATCTGAGGGGTAACATTTTCACACAAAGGGTGGTGGGTGTATGGAACGAGGTGCCGGAGGAAGAAGGTGAGGCAGGGACTATCCCATCATTTAACAAACAGCCAGACAGGTACATGGATAGGACAAGTTTGGACGGATATGGACCAGGCGATGACAGGTGGGACAAGTGTCGACGGGGTAGACTGGTCAGTGTGGACAAGTTGGGCAGAAGGGCCTGTTTCCACACTGTATCACTAAACGACTCTAATCAAGAATCTATTTTTGTACTCCTCAAATATACTCACTCACTTGGCCTCCACCGCCGTCTGTGGCAAAGAATCCCACAGATTCACCACCCTCTGACTAAAGAAATTCCTCATCTTACTAAAATAAAATTTCTGAGCCGATGACCTCTAGTCTCTAGTCCCAGACACTCACTCACACACACACACACACACACACACACACACACACACACACACACACACACACACACACACACACACACACACACACACACACACACACACACACACACACACACACACACACACACACACACACACACACACACACACACACACACACACACACACACACACACACACACACACACGCACAACTACACACAAAACAGAAGCATTAATAGTGCAATAATATCAAAAATAGTGTGTAGTTCCCAGCTTATTTTGAGGTTGTAGTGTTTAATATTCGAATCGCTGCAGGAAAGAAGCTGTTCCCGAACCTGGACGTTACAGTTTTCGGGCTTCTCTACTTTCTTCCCGATGGTACGGTTGAAATGAATGTGTGGCCAGGGAGCTCTGGGTCTCTGATGCCGGCTGCCTTTTTGATGAACCTTAATTTGGTTTAGTTTAGGGATACAGCGCGGAAACAGGCCCTTCGGCCCACTGAGTCCGCGCTGACCAGCGATCCCCGCACACCAACGCAACCCGACACACAGTAGGGACAATTTACAATTTATACCAAAGCCAATTAACCTAAAAAAACCTCTACGTCTTTGGAGCGTGGGAGGGAACTGAGGCACACGGAGAAAGCCCACACAGGACACAGGGCAGACGTGCAAACTCTGTACAGACAGCACCCGTGATCAAACCCGGGCCTCTGGTGCTGTGAGGCAGCAACTCTACCGCTGCACCACCGTGCCATACCGTCCACTTGGAATGAATAAACTTGAATATTAACACAAATCAAAACACTCAGCATACAGCTTTAAAAACCATCAATGTAGATAAACTGATAGTGCCACAATTGTCAAAGTAAGGTGATTTATCTGATAAATAATTTAACAATAGGTCTTTCCACATATTAAGCAAAAGTTTATTCAAAACATATGCAACTGGGCAAGGGCATCTTTGTGTTGCTGGTTTCAGGGAGTTATGGACTTGGACTCTGGACATCGATGCTGATCAGGGTCTTACCATTATCCAGAGGCTCTCTCCTTGTGGCACAATGACAAGTCATGTTATACCCTGTTCAACACTCCCACCAAGTGGTGTGCCACCGCAATTACACATCATGTTATTCACCCAGTGATGACTCCTTCTCCCGTCTCCAGTGGACCCCCTCCTCTACGACCCCCCCCCCGGTTGACCAACTACCCTCACTAGAACCTTTCATCTCCAACTGCCGGCGGGACATAAACCACCTCAAATTCTCTACTCCCCTGACTCACTCTAACCGCTCCCCTCCTGAACGTGCAGCCCTCCACTCGTTCTGCAGCAATCCTGACTTAGTCATCAAACCCGCTGACAAGAGAGGTGCTGTGGCCAGAGGACCGAGGCCAGACGACAACTCTCGGACACCTCCTCCTACTTAACCTTGGACCATGACCCCACCGACGAGCATCAGACGTTAATCATCAACACCATCACTGACCTCACCAATTCCGGCGCTCTACCCTCTAATGCCTCCAACCTTATCGTTCCCCAGCCCCGCACGGCCCGATTTTATTTCGGAGTCACGTGAGTGACTACGTGAAGACCCCGTCCAGCACGCATGCGCGACATTAGCGTTCAAGCAGTGCAGCGCGACGAACGGGAGTTCAAGGTGCTCCCGCTACAATTTGAAAAGTCGGGCCGACAGGTAAGTTTTACCGTGGCCGTGAGTATTTTCTCTGTTGTCTGTTTTATGTTCCAGACCAGAGAGAAGAAACTTGCAGCTCGCCCCCGTTCGTTTTCCGTTGAGGAACGTTCTTTGGAGGGGGGGCAAGAGGCGGCAAACTACCGAGCCGAGCCCAGCACCGCTAGTGCAGCCTGAGCAGCGAGCTGGAGGTACCTGCAGCCAGAACCGGGCGGTAGTATCCGACGATTCGGATGAAGATGCCACACCGCTACAGAGCGGCATTGGCAGCCGCCTAAGCCGAAAACGGCTTATGGAGCAAATGCTCCAGCGAGATCTGCTGAGAGAGCAGCAGCAGACTCGCCAAGGGAGCCCAGGTACTCCCGCAGTGCCCTTTACGGCACTGGCCATTGCCTCACCTTCTTTTGAAGGCAGCATTGGCGACCAGGTCTGGGCTGGTCAACAAGAGGGGTTGTTGGCTGAAGATGTCCGGAGTACGCAGAGTGTACAGGATCAGGAAGAGCTGCTGGGTGTGGTCAACCGCTACGTGGTCATTCCACGAGGGGGTCGGCCTTTAGAGCCGAAACTTGCAGCCAGCATTGACCACCTGTCCTCAAAACCCCTACAAGAACGGGTGGTCAATGAGGCTCTTAAACTATATTCAGCCCCAGAAAATTGTACATCATTGAATGTACCAGCTGTAAACAGCCAAATTTGGGGACATTTGGGGCAGAACATCAGGAACCTGGAGTTGAAGCTCCAGAAAATCCTTAAACCCCTGACTGCAGGGATGACATTATATGCTCGGTCCATTGATGGTGTGGACATCTCCACAAATCAGCAAGATACATTAGCTCTGCTGTGCACCAAGGAAATCATCAAGCCTGCCCTCAACCCTAAGTTTGCGGGACTTTGCAAAACACCGGGTTCAGAACCTCCAATTCTGCTTTTGGAAAGGACCTTCCAAAAAAGGTGAAAAACCTAGAGGAAGAATCCAAGACCTTTGGTCTCGTGAGGGCAGGTTTGGGACCGAGCAGACCTAACAAACCCAGGCGGCAGTACCTCACGGCGTCCACCAGTCGTAGACCACCATATGGGACTGGTGAAAGCTCGGGGTCCGCAACCATTCCCCGTAAGCCTTTTTAGGCCAGGGCCCAGAGCGGACCCCATGGAAAATGCGCCACCCCCAACAACTTCAACAGCAGCCCTCTACAGCCCAGCAGACACCTCATCGCCCAGCGAAGAGGCAGATGTAGCACCAGTAACCATGGAGGTAGGTGGGTCTGGTTCCTCTCAGCATATGAGCAGTAGGGGCTCTATACTATCAGGGGGGAGATTGCACTTGTTTTTGGTGCATGGGAAACCATCACTAATGACAAGTACATACTAAGCTGCATTCATGGCTATAAAATTGACTTTGTTCATGAAAACATTCCGCCAGTTCAGCATATACCCCAAAGGGTATTCACCCTCTCAGTCAAAGAGAAACAAGAGGGTCAAGCTGAACTTGTGAGGCTACTAGCAAAAGGTGTCATTGAAAGAACAAAACATGAACCTTTGGAATTTGTGTCTAATATTTTCACTAAAACTAAAAAAGATGGTGGATGTCGCATCATCATTGACTTAACTACGTTAAACGAGTCAGTTAAGTATACACATTTTAAGATGGAAACTTTTGAAACCGCCAGACTTTTGATTTCTAGAGGGTACTTTCTAGCAGGCATTGATTTAAAAAATGCCTACTACTCAGTACCCATACACAAGGAGCATCGTAAATAGCTATGGCAATTTAAAACCAAATGGACTAACCTCCGCTCCAAGGTTGTTCACTAAAATCTTAAAACCCGCCTTCGCATTATTGAGGAAACAAAAGCATATAGTCATGGCGTACTTAGACGACATTTTAATAGTAGGGAAAACCTTGGAGACAGCTATTTTGGCAGTAGCAGCCACCAAACGTTTGTTTGAAACTTTGGGGTTTGTCATACATCCAGATAAATCCAATTTTACACCGTCCACTACCATGGACTATCTTGGATTTACGATTGATACTGTTCGCATGTTTGTAACTCTGCCGAAGGGGAAAGCATCACAATTGACACTAACATGCCACGAACTACTGCATAAACGTCAGCCAACCATACGGCAGGTAGCTAGAGTTATTGGTAAAATGGTAGCAGCTTTTCCAGCTGTACAATTTGGGCCTTTGCACTACCAAAATTTACAAAGAGCAAAAGTGCACGCACTAAAGCAAAACTCAGGTCACTTGACCGAGCTATGTATTTAACTGCTGAATCCATTCCAGAGTTACAATGGTGGACAAGGAACATTAGGCTCAGTTTCCAGTCCCATAATAATCACCAACCCAGTATTAACCATTCAAACGGATGCAAGTGCTTTGGGCTGGGGAGCAACTAACATGCAATCCAGCACAGGGGGCAGATGGACTAATTCTGAATCATCTTGCCTACAGACACGGGGTATCAACTATTTAGAAATGTTGGGTGCGTTTTATGGTTTAAAAGCATATTCATCTAATACGGATCATGCACATGTCCGGTTGCAATTAGATAATACCACGGTGGTGGTTTATATCAACCACATGGGTGGTGTAAAGTCGATATCATGTGACAAATTGGTCAACCTAATCTGGCAATGGTGTGTCGAAAGACATACTTGGTTACCAGCAACTTACCTACCAGGTAAGCAAAATACAGTGGCAGACACCAGGTCACGCAAATTTAACGATAACATCGAATGGATGTTAAATCCCAAAGTATTTGCCGAAATTACAAAGCAATATGGCACACCAGATATCGATCTATTTGCATCCAGGCTGAATCACCAGGTACCAACGTATGTCGCTTGGGAACCAGACCCTGAGGCAGCAGCAGTTGATGCATTCACGCTGTATTGGGGGAAAATGTTCTTTTATGCCTTTCCTCCCTTCTGCCTCATCAGTCGGGTATTACGCAAGATTCAATTGAATTCCGCTTCAGGAATCTTGATAACACCCGACTGGCCTACACAGCCATGGTTCCCAGTGGCCCTCGACATGGCTGTCGAAACACCGTTGGAATTCCCCAGCAGTCCGGAATTATTAATCCACCCAGTGTCAGGCATTAGTCACCCGTGCCATGACAGAGTCAATCTCCGGGCTTGCAGATTCTAAAAAGACCTCTACTGGGCCTGGGACTGTCTGAGGACGCCATCAACATGATGACCGCATCCCACCGGGAGTCCACCAGGAGACAATACCTGACCAACATAAGGAAATGGGAACGGTATTGCTCCAAAACAGGAACTACCTACAACAGCGCCATAAATACAGCCAGGAGTGCGTTGTCAGCTTATTTGGTTCCAGCAGCAGGACAACTGGCTTTGGGGTCCCATCCACTAGTAATCAAAATCATGAGGGGCATTTTTAACACTAACTCCCCCAGACCAAGGTACACTCAGATCTGGGATGTCAGCATTGTGCTGACGTACCTTAGGGGATGGCCACCGCCCAGGGCACTCACGCTGGAACAAGTTACACTGAAATCAGTCATGCTCATGGCACTAGTGTCAGCTTAAAGGGTACAGTCCCTCCACCTTCTGAGGCTGGACAGCATGACAGAGTCATTGGACTGTTTCACATTCCATATTCAGGGACTGGTCAAACAAACTAGACCAGGTACCACGCCTCCAGTCATGGAGTTCTGGGCATATTCATCTGAACCACGGCTGTGTGCCAAGACCCATCTCGCCAATTACATTGACACAACATACAACTTAAGAGGGAGAGAAAAAGCCTTATGGATAAGCCACAAGAAGCCTCCTGGTCAGGTGACGAGCCAAACCATTTCAAGGTGGCTCAAGCAGGTGCTTCAGTCCACGGGAGTCAATACGAATGTTTACAAATCTCACTCCACCAGGGCTGCATCTACGTCGGCGGCTAGTCGAATGGACGTGCCTATGGACCATATTCTGGCCAGAGCAGGATGGTCCTCGGAAAGAACTTTCCAAAGGTTTTATAATAAACCGCTGGCGCAACCTGCTACATTTGCAGACAGAATTTTAGAGTCTGCAGATAATATTTAATTTAAGCCCTGGGGAGCTCTCTGTTTTTTGTTGTCATTAATAAACCTTTTTGTTCACAAACAGGTTCTTGATCGCGATAACATACTTCCTCCCTCTAAGGTCTTCAGACAGTGAGTGAAGCATGAGCTGGTACACGGTTCGGAATCACAGAGCTTTGAAGTCTTCACGTAGTCACTCACGTGACTCCGAAATAAAATAGTAAGATTAAACGAGAACTTACCAGTTTGAAGTTTGATCTGTATTTTATGAGGAGTTACGATGAGGGATTACGTGCCCTCCGCTCCCACCCTCTATTATACAGATCAACTGGTAATTAAGTTCTTATTTTTTCTTTACTATATTTATTTCAATCGTTGTGTTTTTTTCTGTGAATCCACACCGCTGCTTTGAAGAATGTCGCGCATGCGTGCTGGACGGGGTCTTCACGTAATCCCTCATCGTAACTCCTCATAAAATACAGATCAAACTTCAAACTGGTAAGTTCTCGTTTAATCTTACTATTTTACCTTCTACCTAAAATCCATAAACAGAAGAACTGTCCTGGCAGACCCATTGTTTCTGCCTGTTCATGTCCCACCGCACTTATTTCCACCTACCTCGACGCCATCCTATCCCCGCTGGTCAAATCCCTCCCCACCTACGTCCAAGACACATCACATGCTCTCTGTCTCCTCGATAATTTCCGGTTTCCAGGCCCCCACTGCCTCATCTTTACCATGGATGTCCAGTCACTCTACACTTCCATCCCCCACAAGGATGGTCTTGAAGTCCTCCGTTTCTTCCTCGACCGTAGAACCAGCCAATCCCCATCTAGTAACACTCTCCTCCGCCAAGCAGAGCTGGTTTATACCCTTAAAACTTATCCTTTGACTCCTCCCACTTCCTCCAAACCGGATGCGTAGCTATGGGCACACGCATGGGCCCTAGCTATGCCTGCCTTTGTAGGGTACGTCGAACAATCCCTGTTCCAGACGTACACCTGCCCCATCCCCGAACTCTACCTCCGCTACATTGACAAATGTATTGGTGCGACCTCCTGTACCCATGCAGAACTCACTGACTCCATACACTTCACTTCCAATTTCCATCCTGCTCTTAAATATGCTTGGACTATCTCCGACATCTCCCTACCATTTCTCGACCTCACCTTCTCCATCACAGGAGACAGACTAGTGACTGACATCTACTACAAACCCACTGACTCCCACAGCTATCTGGACTACACCTCTTCCCACCCTGACTCTAGACAAAGTCTATACCCTACACCCAATTCCTCCCTCTACGCCGCATCTGCGCCAGGGATGATATGTTCCACACTAGGGCATCAGAGATGTCCTCATTCTTCAGGAAACGATAATAGATAAATAGATAAATAAATTCATTTGAATAAGACAGTGTGGTCCACTTACCAAATAAAACATAAAAAAGAAACAATGATTGGCACCAAGATATTTCAATATTCGCACAAGCAAACCATCTAGTTCTATATAACACAATCTTCCAATAACTAGCTCGGCATTTAACCAGTTGGTGTCTTGGCTGAAATAAACGATCCATTTTCCCAGATCCTCTCACAGAATCCCTTCTTTTTAATTGAAATGTTCGATTCTAAAGGGTTTGGGGAAGGATATTCTTGCTATTGAGGGCGTGCAGCGTTGGTTTACTAGGTTAATTCCCGGAATGGCGGGACTGTCATATGTTGAAAGATTGGAGCGACGAGGCTTGTATTCACTGGAATTTAGAAGGATGAGAGGGGATCTTATCGAAACATACAAGATTATTAAGGGGTTGGACACGTTAGAGGCATGAAGCATGTTCCCAATGTTGGGGGAGTCCAGAACCAGGAGCCACAGTTTAAGAATAAGGGGTAGGCGTTTAGAACGGAGATGAGGAAAAACCTTTTCAGAGAGTTGTAAATCTGTGGAATTCTCTGCCTCAGATGGCAGTGGAGGTCAATTCTCTGAATGCATTCAAGAGAGAGCTAGATAGAGCTCTTAAGGATAGCGGAGTCAGTGGGTATGAGGAGAAGGCAGGAAAGGGGTACTGATTGAGAATGATCAGCCATGATCATATTGAATGGTGGTACCGGCTCGAAGGGCCGAATAGCCTCCTCCTGCACCTATTGTCTATTGTCTATTGTTAACTCAAGTTCAGTATCCATAATGAATCTAAACCTTAATGAGCGCTAACTCCATCTTGCTGCTCTATCCACGCTGGTAAACACGGCAGCTGAAGATGCGTTAACTTGTTATTTTCTTCTTAATTAACACAGGTTAGAAATGATAATTAACTCTCTCCGGCATACATTTGAAAGAATAACACATAATGCTGAAAATTAAAATGCAGCTTCAGATCTGAGAAAGGGGGAGATGGCTAAATGTTCTGTGTACTTCGCCCAGTGGGGAATATTAGTTCCAGCCGGTGAACACTAGCTGTGGCTCTGTTCAATCTGCAGTTTATTTTGTCGTGAACCACTTCAGACCAGGTGACAGGTAGATGTGAATTCAAACCCACAGACCAGACAGCAAGGTCGGTCTGAGAGTAAATGACCAACTCACCCGTCTGGGCTGTCCACACAGCGGCACAGAGAAAGCTGCCACAGACGCAGACTTCATTTATGTGCTTATTTATCAAGCAATTCAAGAGAGCATATCTCCCATCATGCAGTGCAAACATGGCACTCGCAGAAACTGAAATAAACACTTCAATGATCAGGGACTGTTATTAAAAAAGTCCAATGTCTATGACAGGCAGTTATAATGTTTTGTGCTTAATCTGCATCATTGAGAAGAGTGGACATGTTTTGATGTTTAATTCCCTGATTTCAAAGCTCGAGTTCAGTGGCAACAAAATATCCAAGGGCCATTTAAAAGCAATTTGTCTGTTAGTGCTGTACCAGGGCGCAAATTTCAGACAAAGGTTGCCGTGTTTCATGGGAGGGATGCTGCATTTTAGTTCATCTGAACTATTCCCATTTGCCGGCATATGGATCATCTCCCTCTAAACCATTCCCCTCATGTACCTGTCCACATGTCTTAGTGTTCCCATTATGACGTTACCTATGACACTATCCACCTCTATGAGGTCACTGCACTGCCTGCTGCGCTCCATGGAATAAAGTCCTGGCGAGCCCAACATTTCCCTGTAGCTCCGACCCTTGTTTTCTGGCAACGTGTTGGAAAATAATATCTGCACTCTTAGCAAATTAGTGGCACATTTCCTAAACATGGTGACGTAAGATTATACACGTTACTCCAAGTGCGTCCTCACCAACGTCTTGTCCATCTGAACA
>NW_027602249.1:0-43153 GCF_053455715.1 Rhinoraja longicauda | reverse complement strand
TGAAATCTGGTCTGGTTGAATTTTTTCTGCACTATAAGAGCTCCTGCATCTAAGCCCAGTGTCTAGAACCGTAGGGGGTGAGTGGGTCGAACCACTCACGGGGAACCAGTGTGCACGGCCTGGTCAAGGGATCAGAGCAAGGCACGGGGACCTTAGGTCGGGCGAAAGCTCGGCGCAGAAACCCCTTACACACCTGTATTCATCAAGGAGAGAATAGTGCAATCACGGAGGGGTATATTGATATTCTAGGGCATGTTGATCATTTTGACTGTTTATCATTATTGTCCTATTCTGCTGCAGGCTCTGGTGCCTGTGGTAAGAGCAGGGAGTGTACCTCTGGTAGTTGCAAGAACTTGTGGTTGGAACATGTCGTATAGGAAGCCTGTCTGATCTCATGATCTCAGGCCTGCAGCCTGGGGATGTATAAAGCCTGAGCATCCCACTGTGCATTACAGCTACAATAGCCTACAACTGCCTCCGCCGTGACATGGGTCTGCCATTCCTCCTGAGTACTTTGCACCTGCATTCAGCAAGGAGAGAATAGTGCGATCATGGAGGGGATATTGATATTCTAGGGACATGTGATCAAGAAGGAGGAGGTTTACTCTGCATTAGTTCAGAGATACAGCATGGAAACAGGCTCGTTGGCTCTCCATGTCCATTCCGACCATTGATCACCCATACACACTAATTCCATGCTATCCTGCTTTCTCATGTACTTCCTACACATCAGGGGCAATTTACGGAAGCCAAATAACCTACAAACCCGCATGTCTTTGGGATGTAGGAAAAGGGAGAATAGGCAAACTCAACACTGGCAGCATCCAAGGTCAGGATCAAACTTTGGTCCTGGGCACTGTGGGGCAGCAGCTCTACCAGCTGTGTCACTGTATCGCCCTTGGGCCACTGTGGCACAGGTATTGTTTTCTAGAAGAACAATATTGTGTCCAAGAAAACTCCCGGAACAGATATATGGGAAAAATGTAAAAGCAACAGAGGAGTTGCAGTGGGTGACTTTAATTTTTCCAATATGGACTTAACTCACCTTGGTGCCACAAACTTAGATTGGGCAGAATTTTTGTAGGTGCATCTAGGAGGGTTTCTTGACAATATCTAGATCCAACCAGGGAAGGGACCATACTGGACCCTGTATTGGGAAATGAGCCTGGCCAGCTGATTGGAGTTTCAATGCAGGAACAGTAAACACAACTCCATATGTTTTCTGAAAGTTACGGATAAGGATAAATCTGGACCTTGGAGGAGAGTGCTAAGTTGAGAAGATGCCAATGACATCAGTATTAGGCATGAGCTGGGGAGACAGGATGAAAGGCAAGAATGGCAAGGCTCACGAACCTTCGATGACAAGTTTAGTCAAAAAGAAAAAAAGAAGCATATGTAAGGATGAGGAAACTGAAATTGGGCCCTTGAGAAATGTAGACAATAAGAAGAAAACAAAACTTCCATGGCAAGTTGGATTAAGGAGAATCCCAAGATATTTTATTCATTGTTGACAAATAAGTGGGTAACTAAGGAGGGGATTGGAACAGTCAAAGATAAATAAGAGAATTTATGCATGGATTCACCGAAAACGGGTGAGTTACTAAATGAGTACTTTGCACCTGTATTCATCAAGGAGAGAATAGTGCAATCACGGAGGTGTATATTGATATTCTAGGGCATGTTGATCATTTTGACTGTTTATCATTATTGTCCTATTCTGCTGCAGGCTCTGGTGCCTGTGGTAAGAGCAGGGAGTGTACCTCTGGTAGTTGCAAGAACTTGTGGTTGGAACATGTCGTATAGGAAGCCTGTGTGACCACAGCTCCATCTGATCTCATGAGCCTGCAGCCTGGGGATGTATAAAGCCTGAGCATCCCACTGTGCATTACAGCTACAATAGCCTACAACTGTCTCCTGATCTGATAAGGGGACTAGAGGTAAAAGAGCCATTAGGAGGCAGTGATCACAACATGATAAGTTTTACTCTGCAAATGGAAAGGCAGAAGGGAAAATCGGAAGTGTCGGTATTACAGTATAGCAAAGGGGATTACAGAGGCATGAGGCGGGAGCTGGCCAAAATTGATTGGAAGGAGGCCCTAGCAGGGAAGACGGTAGAACAGCAATGGCAGGTATTCCTGGGAATAATGCAGAGGTTGCAGGATCAATTTATTCCAAAGAGGTGGAAAGACTCTAAGGGGAGTAAGAGACACCTGTGGCTGACAAGGGAAGTCAGGGACAGCATAAAAATTAAGGAGAGGAAGTATAACATAGCAAAGAAGAGTGGGAAGACAGAGGATTGGGACTCTTTTAAAGAGCAACAAAAGTTAACTAAAAAGGCAATACGAGGAGAAAAGATGAGGTACGAGGGTAAACTAGCCAATAATATAAAGGAGGATAGCAAAAGTTTTTTTAGGTACGTGAAGAGGAAAAAAATAGTCAAGGCAAATGTGGGTCCCTTGAAGACAGAAGCAGGGGAATTTATTATGGGGAACAAAGAAATGGCAGACGAGTTAAACCGTTACTTTGGATCTGTCTTCACTGAGGAAGATACACACAATCTCCCAAATGTTCTAGGGGCTGGAGAACCTAGGGTGATGGAGGAACTGAAGGAAATCCACATTAGGCAGGAAATGGTTTTGGGTAGACTGATGGGACTGAAGGCTGATAAATCCCCAGGGCCTGATGGTCTGCATCCCAGAGTACTTAAGGAGGTGGCTCTAGAAATAGTGGAAGCATTGGAGATCATTTTTCAATGTTCTATAGATTCAGGATCAGTTCCTGTGGATTGGAGGATAGCAAATGTTATCCCACTTTTTAAGAAAGGAGGGAGAGAGAAAACGGGTAATTATAGACCAGTTAGTCTGACATCAGTGGTGGGGAAAATGCTGGAGTCAATTATAAAAGACGAAATTGCTGAGCATTTGGATAGCAGTAACGGGATCGTTCCGAGTCAGCATGGATTTACGAAGGGGAAATCATGCTTGACAAATCTACTGGAATTTTTTGAGGATGTAACTAGGAAAATTGACAAGGGAGAGTCAGTGGATGTGGTGTACCTCGACTTTCAGAAAGCCTTCGACAAGGTCCCACATAGGAGATTAGTGGGCAAAATTAGGGCACATGGTATTGGGGGTAGGGTACTGACATGGATAGAAAATTGGTTAACAGACAGAAAGCAAAGAGTGGGGATAAATGGGTCCCTTTCGGAATGGCAGGCAGTGACCAGTGGGGTACCGCAAGGTTCGGTGCTGGGACCCCAGCTATTTACGATATACATTAATGACTTAGACGAAGGGATTAAAAGTACCATTAGCAAATTTGCAGATGATACTAAGTTGGGGGGTAGTGTGAATTGTGAGGAAGATGCAATAAGGCTGCAGGGTGACCTGGACAGGTTGTGTGAGTGGGCGGATACATGGCAGATGCAGTTTAATGTAGATAAGTGTGAGGTTATTCACTTTGGAAGTAAGAATAGAAAGGCAGATTATTATCTGAATGGTGTCAAGTTAGGAGGAGGGGGAGTTCAACGAGATCTGGGTGTCCTAGTGCATCAGTCAATGAAAGGAAGCATGCAGGTTCAGCAGGCAGTGAAGAAAGCCAATGGAATGTTGGCCTTCGTAACAAGAGGAGTTGAGTATAGGAGCAAAGAGGTCCTTCTACAGTTGTACCGGGCCCTGGTGAGACCGCACCTGGAGTACTGTGTGCAGTTTTGGTCTCCAAATTTGAGGAAGGATATTCTTGCTATGGAGGGCGTGCAGCGTAGGTTCACTAGATTAATTCCCGGAATGGCGGGACTGTCGTATGTTGAAAGGCTGGAGCGATTGGGCTTGTATACACTGGAATTTAGAAGGATGAGGGGGGATCTTATTGAAACATATAAGATAATTAGGGGATTGGACACATTAGAGGCAGATAACATGTTCCCAATGTTGGGGGAGTCCAGAACAAGGGGCCACAGTTTGAGAATAAGGGGTAGGCCATTTAGAACGGAGATGAGGAAGAACTTTTTCAGTCAGAGGGTGGTGAAGGTGTGGAATTCTCTGCCTCAGAAGGCAGTGGAGGCCAGTTCGTTGGATGCTTTCAAGAGAGAGCTGGATAGAGCTCTTAAGGATAGCGGAGTGAGGGGGTATGGGGAGAAGGCAGGAACGGGGTACTGATTGATAGTGATCAGCCATGATCGCATTGAATGGCGGTGCTGGCTCGAAGGGCTGAATGGCCTACTCCTGCACCTATTGTCTATTGTCTATTGTCTATTGACATGGGTCTGCCATTCCTCCTGCTCCTCTTCCTGGTGGCAGCCAGCTGTTCTGGGTGAGTACAGTCAGGATTACTGGTAAGGGGAGCTTTTTCTTTCCATTGTGTCTGGATTAATCCCATCTGTTCATGAGTGATAGCTGAATGAGGCTATTCAGCCCATCAAGCCCACTCTGCCATTCAATCATGGCTGATCAACTGCCATTCAATCATGGCTCCCTCTCAACCCCATTCTCCTGCCTTATCCTCATAAGCCTGTCACTCGTACTAATCAAGAGTCTATCTACCTCCACCTTAAAAATATTCATCGACCTGGCCTCCACAGCCTTCTATGGCAAAGAATTCCATGGATTCACCACCTTTTGAGTAAAGAAATTCCTCCTCATCTTCCTAAATGGACGTCCTTTTATTCTGAGGCTACGACCTCTGTTCCTAGACTCTCTCACTAGTGGAAACATCCTCTCCACATCTACTCTATCCAAGCCTTTCACTATTCGATGTTTCAATCAGGTCCCCCCCACATCCTTCTAAATTCCAGGGAGTGCAGGCTCAGTGCGGTCTGGGCGGTAAAACCAGCCAACACTCTCAAAGTACTCAACTTATAGATGTTAGTCTTTAAAATGTTTATTGGAAGTAAATATCAAAAACTATTATGGCATAAAATACATAATAAAATGTGCGATTAAATTTTACAAGAAAGTTAAAATGATGCAAGATAAAATGTTACAAAATACAATGCACTGACCATTCCTCTGTGCCCTAATGGGTTTGCACAGCTTTAATTCTTAACTTTAAGTCTCCAACTCAGAATGCAGCTCACCTCAATGTTTACTGATCCAGTGGTTAAATGGTACTTTATTGTCACATGTAACTAGGTACGTACACTTGAGTAAGAATCTTACTATACAAAGACACAAACATACTTAAGTACAAGAGTGTCGGAATAGTAGATTACACTGTTACAGGCATTACACAAGGCACACCACATTTCCAGCGCTATTTGTAAGATTGAAGTCCAAGGTTGTTTAAAATGTTGAGTCCGAACTTGGCCATAAAGGCCAGTTGTCCTAGTGGCGGCACTGCATTGGAGTTGCAGCGGCCGATCTGGCCAGACGATGTTATCAAAGTCCTCCACCCCTACTCCGCCACTCCGTGCTGCAGCAGGCTGGTTCTGATCCACGCACTCGGCCTCTTAGTGCGGCACCTGAGCCACTCGAGCCCCCGGCTGCTGCAGGGCCTCCAGTGGCCCACTCCACCGACACTTTGACCAGGGGACATCCACCCATAAACATGTCGTCCCTCGCCTCACACGGCCACTGCTCAGCCTTCGATCCCCAGGGTGCCACCCCGCAATCAACCTTGAGCACAGAGTGCTGCCGAAGGTGTGGGAGGAAAGACCCCAGCAGCACCGTTCTTTTACTGCAACCGCCACCATTTTGAATCTTACGCACCAATCCTGTCCTGTTTCATTGCAAGTTGCTCTGAACTTTCCCCTAACACCCTTTATATCAAACAAAAATCACAGCTGGAGAAGTGACTGATGCAACTGTGTCATGTTATAGTGTCCAAGTAAACCCCTGGAACAGAGATATGGGAAAGATGTAAAAGCAGAGGGTGAGTTGTAGTGGGTGACTTTAATTTTCCCAATATGGACTCGGTCTCCGGTGGTGCCACAAGCTTAGATGAGGCAGAATTTTTGTAGGTGCATCTAGGAGGGTTTCTTGACAATATCTAGATCCAACCAGGGAAGGGACCATACTGGACCTTGTATTGGGAAATGAGCCTGGCCAGCTGATTGGAGTTTCAATGCATGAGCATATTGGGATCAGTAAACACAACTCCATATATTTGCAGTAAGTTACGGACAAGGATAAGCCTGGACCTTCGGGGAATGTGCTACATTGAGGTGAGGCTAATGACATCAGTATTAGGCACGTGTTGGGGAGAGAGGACGGAAGGCAAGAATAGCAAGGCTCAGGATCCTTGGATGTCAAGAGATGCTGCAAGTTTAGTCAAAAAGAAAAAGGAAGTTTGAGGAAGCTGAAATTGGGCCCTTTGAGAAATGTATAGACAATAGGAGGAAAATGAAACTCCCATGGCAAGTAGGATTAAGGAGAATCCCAAGATATTTTACCCATTGTTGACAAACAAGTGGGTAACTAGATAGAGGATTGGAGCAGTCAAGGATAAATTGGAGAATTTATGCTTGGATCTGGAAATGGGCGAGGTACTAAATGAGTACTTTGCACCTGCATTCACCAAGGAGAGAATCGTGCGATCAGGGAGGGGTATATTGATATTCTAGGGACATGTGATCAAGAAGGAGGAGGTTTAATCTGCTTTAGTTCAGAGATACAGCATGGAAACAGGCTCGTTGGCTCTCCATGTCCATTCCGACCATTGATCACCCATACACACTAATTCCATGCTATCCTGCTTTCTCATGTACTTCCTACACATCAGGGGCAATTTACGGAAGCCAAATAACCTACAAACCCGCATGTCTTTGGGATGTAGGAACAGGGAGAATAGGCAAACTCAACACTGGCAGCATCCAAGGTCAGGATCAAACTTTGGTCCTGGGCACTGTGAGGCAGCAGCTCTACCAGCTGTGTCACTGTGTCGCCCTTGGGCCACTGTGGCACAGGTATTGTTTTCTAGAAGAATAATATTGTGTCCAAGAAAACTCCCGGAACAGATATATGGGAAAAGTGTAAAAGCAACAGAGGAGTTGCAGTGGGTGACTTTAATTTTTCCAATATGGACTTAACTCCCCTTGGTGCCACAAACTTAGATGGGGCAGAATTTTTGTAGGTGCATCTAGGACGGTTTTTTGACAATATCTAGATCCAACCAGGGAAGGGACCATACTGGACCCTGTATTGGGAAATGAGCCTGGCCAGCTGATTGGAGTTTCAATGCAGGAGCATATTGGGAACAGTAAACACAACTCCATATGTTTTCTGAAAGTTACGGATAAGGATAAATCTGGACCTTGGAGGAGAGTGCTAAGTTGAGAAGATGCCAATGACATCAGTATTAGGCATGAGCTGGGGAGACAGGATGAAAGGCAAGAATGGCAAGGCTCAAGAACCTTCGATGACAAGATTAGTCAAAAAGAAAAAAAGAAGCATATGTAAGGATGAGGAAATTGAAATTGGGCCCTTGAGAAATGTAGACAATAAGAAGAAAACAAAACTTCCATGGCAAGTTGGATTAAGGAGAATCCCAAGATATTTTATTCATTGTTGACAAATAAGTGGGTAACCAAGGAGGGGATAATCATATCATATCATATATATACAGCCGGAAACAGGCCTTTTCGGCCCTCCAAGTCCGTGCCGCCCAGCGATCCCCGCACATTAACATTATCCTACACCCACTAGGGACAATTTTTACATTTTACCCAGCCAATTAACCTACATACCTGTACGTCTTTGGAGTGTGGGAGGAAACCGAAGATCTCGGAGAAAACCCACGCAGGTCACGGGGAGAACGTACAAACTCCTTACAGTGCAGCACCCGTAGTCAGGATCGAACCTGAGTCTCCGGCGCTGCATTCGCTCTAAAGCAGCAACTCTACCGCTGCGCCACCGTGCCGCCACTGTGGCACAGGTATTGTTTTCTAGAAGAATAATATAGTGGATAACTCCCCAGCGCCTAATGGGATCTATCCCAGATCATTGAAAATACAAGAGTGGAGACTGCTGGGGCCTTGACAAAGATCTTTGTATACTCTTTAGCCACATGCAAGATCCCAAAGTTCTGCAGGTACCCCATTGCAATTCCTTCATTTGAGGCAGGAAATAGAGACAAAACAGGTCATTCATAGGATGGTGAGGCTGTGGTAGAAAAATTGGTGGAGAAGATTTTTAGGGATAGAATCCTAATCTATCCATAATAAGTCTTTTTAGGGATAGTCATCATGACTTTGGGAGGGGGAGATGATATCTTAAAAAATTGGTTGAGTTTTTTGAGGAGGTGACAAAGATGATTGAACGTAGGGCAATGGGTGTTGAATAAATGGATTTTAGTAAAGTTTTCAACACAGGCCTTCATGGTAGGCTGATGTAAAGGCTAAAGTACATGAGATCCACAGAGACTTGATAGATTGAATTCAAAGTTGATGTGCACAATGTGAGAGGGACCCCTCCTTCAGATGCCACTCTGATCCCTCTCATTGGCTGACAGGCCAGGAGAGGCAATTCTCAGCATCATTGGTAACAGCGGGGGCAATTAGCTTATATTGGTTTGGTCACCAGAACCTTTTCAGCCTGTTCCCTATAAACCTTGGCATTCTAGCGAAAAGGGAGAGTGTGGGAAAGGGAAAGGCAAGGGGCAAGGGGCAAGGGGCAAGGGGCAAGGGGCAAGGGGCAAGGGGCAAGGGGCAAGGGGCAAGGGGCAAGGAGCAAGGGGCAAGGGGCAAGGGGCAGGGCTCCCTGCTAGCTGTGTTCCCCTGTCACAAGTCCGAGGAAGACTGAGTTACTGGGACAAAACTGAGACTGCCAGTACCATTGTGTGGTCAAGACTGGGCTGTCAGGAAAAAATCCGAGACAGCCAGCACTTCCACTGAGACTAAGGCCAAGAGGCCGGGTCAAGCCTGAGGTGCCAGTGCCTCGTCCTGTCCTAACAAGGGATTGCGCCCATGCATATGTAAAGACTGAGCTGGTCTGGCAGCATCTCCGGAGAAACGTCTAGGTGACGTATCGGGTCGAAATCCTTCTTCGGACTGACACTCTCACTCAGCCTGAAACATCATCTATTCCTTTTCTCCAGAGATGCTGCCTAATTGGTGCAGTTATGGATAGTGAGGAGGCTTGACGAATGATTCAGCAGGATATAGAAAGGTTGAAAATATGTGCAGAGAAACGACTGATGGAGTTTAATCTGGACACACTGCAGCCATGGTGTATCACTGTGGAGGGTGTGAATAGACTGGGTGCTCATTAAATGCGTTATTCGCCTTGGTCATCTAGACATGAGTCAAGCATTCCGAGTGTCATTGGAAGTGCACACATCTAGGAATGTGGAGAGTATTCATTATTGGCTTGATATTCTTTATGGACCATGGATTGAACAATGTAAGACCTGATTTGGATTCATAATCCAAGTAGCCCCAGAAACACCTTCACATTATAAACTTGGAGAATGCAGCATTTACATTGATTCAGCCTAGATGAATGGGAGGGTGGTGAGTGGATTGGAAGCAAGTGAGGAAACGTCCAAGTTCAGAAAGTGTGGGGCTGAGGGGAATGTGGATGGTGTTTTGATCTGCTGCCTTTGGTCACTTTTCACTGCTTTTCACTGTACCTCGATACATGTGACAATAAACTAAACTGAACCGAGCTCTGTCTACCTAGATGACTGGATTGGTGTACTCAGATGGAATGTAAACATTTCATGACCCCTGCTGCCACTTTGACTCTGCTCCCACCTAGACCACTCTGACTCTTTCCCTCCCTTTGACATCTCTACCCCCATCTCTGGAGTTACCAGGTGAGTGTGTGTTTTGGTGGTTTATATGCAGTAGGTGAACGGGGGCTGTACCGCCAATTACTATTTGCTCTATCAGCACTTCCTCGTGTGGCCAGTTCACAGATCCGTTAATGAAAACACTTTTGTTTTATAGCAAATCTAACTTGGGAGATCCTACCGATAATGTTCTGGCACTTAGGTGGCCACCAAACGCCTGTAAGGTAAATAGAATTATTTGTGTGCCAGTCTGAGTGCTTTGATTGTGAGAGCATGCAAATAGTGTCATTATCACAGAAGCTGCTTTGGAGATCATATTGCCATATTAATAATTAGAATCTGGATGGCATGACTGGTAGGTTTATGGATGTACCTGCTCCCAGTCAACTTTTGCCAGGTCCTGTTACATGACATTCATATCATCCTTCCCCACTTCAGATCCTTAATTTCTAATCCTTGTATCTTTCCTTATCTACCTTGAAACGCACGTTTGGAACAATAAGGTTGAGAGAAGATTGGTGGTATAGTGGACAATGAAGAGGCTTGTCTCAGGTTACAACCGATTTGGATGAGAGTGTACAAGGCTTGATTAGTAAGTTTGTAGATGACAATAAAGTAGGTGGTATCGTAGATTGCAAAGAGGGTTATCAAAAATTACAGCAGGGTCTTGATCTGCTGGGCAAGTGGGCCGAGGAGAGGCAAATGGAGTTTTATGCAGATAAGTGCAAGATGTTAAATTTTGTAAAGTCAAACCAAGGTAGAACCTTCGCAGTGAATGGGAGGGGCCTGTGGAGTGTTGTAGAGCAGAGGGATCGGGCGGTGGTGCAGGAGCAGATTTGCTGCCTTACAGCGCCAGAGACCCAGGTTTGATCCTGACTACGTACTTGTCAGTACAGTGTTTGTAAGTTCTCCCCGTGACCTGTGTGGGTTTTCTCTAGGATCTCCGGTTTCCTTCCACACCCCAAAGACATACAGGTTTGTTGGATAATTGGCGGGGTATAATTGTAATTTGTCCCTAGTGTGTGTAGATTAGTGTTAATGTGTAGGGATTTCTCATCTGTGCACTCAGTGGGCCGATGGGACTGTTTCCACGTTGTATCTCTAAACTAAACTAAAAACTAAGCAGTGAAAGTGCTAGTGTAAAGTGTAGTTCCCTGAAAGTGGCATCACGGGTGGTTTGGGTATTAAAGAGGAGTTTTAGTGTATTGGCTTTCATCAGTCATAGGGAATGGATACGGTGAATGTACAGTTTTTTACCCAGGATAAGAACCTGAGAGCATAGGCCTAAGGTGAGAGGGGAAAGAATTAATAAGAATTTCTTCACACAAAGGGTGGTAGGTATGGAAAATGAACTGCCAGAGAAGATCGTTGAGGCACGTACAATAACAGCATTTAAAAGACATTTGGGCAGGCACATGGACAGGAAAGGTTTAGTGGGATATGGGCCATACCTAAGGAAATGGGACTAACTTAGGTGAGGCACCTTGGTCAGCATGGACGAGTTTGATCAATGGGGCTGTTTCCATGATAACTCTTTACGACCGAGCACACACTTTATGCAGGTATGCCAAATAAGACAATCCACTGTTCGTTGTTACCAATGGAGTGTGTCGATGTTGAAAGGCTACAAGAATACTGTACGAGCATCTCTAAAACTTGTTCTGTCACCACCTGATCGTTTGCCCTCAGTCAGCGATCCACAAAACAGCTGCATTCTGACATCAGACTCTCTTGTGACATGTCCTGCTCCTCTGATCTGTGATTCCTTCAGTAACGTGTACATGTTTTTAGTTTCAGAGATATAGAGTGGAATAGGCCCATTGAGTCCGTGCTGAACAGCAATCACCAGTACACTAGTTCTATCCTACACACTAGGGACAATTAACCTACAAACCCACACGTCTTTGGGATGTGGGAGGAAACCAGAGCATCCAGAGGAAACACACGCAGTCACAGCAAGAACGTGCAAACTCCATATAGACAGCACCCGTAGTCAGGATCAAACCCGGGTCTCTGGCATTGGGAGGCAGCAGCTGTACTACTGCGCCAATGTGCCACCCATGGTGAGGAGGTTTATTTGGGACAGAATGTGTCTATCTGGATTTCTGTCTGAAGAGTGATTGGTTACATGGTGATATTGATCTAATAAGATGGGCAGAGCAATGTCAGGTGGAAGTGAGACCATATACATCAAAGGTCTAATAAGGGTAGAACAAGAGGAAAGGTTATGGAGGTTAGGCCAGTGGTCTGCTCTTCCTGTGGGAGTTTGGGAACATTTCTGGTGTGTCTGACTACACCTGCAGGAGGCTGTGTCCAGCTGCAGCTTCCCACTGTGTAGTGCCGTGGAGAATTTGATTTACGGAGAACTTTGTTGACTGAATTTAGCAATTAGTCACACTGCAGGTAGAGAAAGGAAGGAGGTGGATGACCAGGAGGAGCAGTAAGTGCAGGCAGGTCGTGCAGGAGTGAGTGCCCTGTGGTCATTCCCCTCGCAGACAGAGTAGGTCTCTCAGAGGAAAGTTGCAGCAGTAGCCAAGGTGTGGCACCACAGTTGGCTGTGATGCACAGCAGGGCAAGGAAACATCTCAGTGAGCTGTGGTGTGGGGAAGAGATGGACTTCCCCTTGGCTCAGAGCGAGATCCCAGGATGGTTTGTTGCCTCTCTCGTGTCAAGGACAGAGATGTCTTGGATTGGATCCGGGACATTGTGAAAGGGGAGAGAAAACAGCTGAGATTGTTGTACACAATGGTACTGACAACCTAGGCAGAACGAGAGGTGAGATCCGACAGGGTGAACTTAGAGAGTTTGATAGAAGTTTACAAAGCAGAACTTCCAGAGTGTAATCTCAAAATTCCTCTCAGTGCCATATGCCAACGATGGTAACAATAGAATAGATGAACGCATGGCTGAAGAACTGGTGCAGAAGACAGGCCTTTAGCTGATGAGATCACTGGGATAACTTCTGGGCAGGTGTGACCTGTACAAGAGGGACAGGGTGCATCAAAACTGGAAAAGGACTAACATCCTCTCAGGGAGGTTTGAGGAATGGGTAGTAACGGCTTTTGATACCTTCATTAATCAGGGTGTTGAGTAAAGAAGTTGCAATATTGTGTTACAGTTGCACAAGACTTTGAGGCTGCATTTGGAGTATTGTGTTCAGTTTTGGTCACTCTGCAATAGGAAGGATGTCATTAAGCTTAAAAGCACAGAGAAGCTGAAGAGGATGTTGCCAGGACTTGTGAGCCTGTGCTACAGAGAGAGGTTGTGTAGGCGAGAACGTTATTCTTTGGAGTGCAGGAAGATGAGCAATGATCTTATAAAGGAGTATAAGGTCTTGAGGGGAATAGATAGGGTATTTTACCGAACGCGGGGGAATCATGAACAAGAAGACTTAGGTTAAAGGTGAGTGGGGCAAGATTTGATTGGAACCTGAGGGTCAATTTCTTCACACAGAAGGTGGTGGCAACATAGATTACAGCCACCTGCTCCATGACCCTTGCATCCTTTAACAACCTGGGATTATCCCTTCCGGTGCAAGTGACTTGTTAGTGTTACCTCCTCCTCCTCATCAGTTACCCCCACCCCCTCTCCCAGATCTGCATCACTCCGCTTCTGGCAGCTCCCATTTCCTGATAACGGGTGATACAATGCCCTCAGCCATGTTCCAGCTGTGCCTCTACCTTGATGCAGATCACTCCGTTATACCCTGATCTCCACACTCCGCTCATCCCATTTACAGGCCTTTGGAAGGCTCTTTGTTCCACTTTCCCTTGAAAAGCCTCTCTCCTTTTGTACTCACTGCCTCTCCCAACTCACCACATTCAGGTGGGTTTCCATTGAAGTCTCACCTTCCTCATGCTCACTCCTTCCTTCACTCCCTCCTGGGTGATCCAGGGAGCACCTGAGTTCCTTTACTTTTCCCTGGTGTGGGAATACTCCTCGTCTGTACATAAAACATTCCCCATTCTTCAGTGACAGTGCCAGCTGCCACAATATCAACACTTGTGATACATGAGGACTGGGGAGAGCAGTCCATATCGCGATTTACTAACACAAAGCACATTATCTATGCTTGCGTAAGGAAACAAGAGTTGAAAAGTATTCTGTCCATTTATTTTTTTCTCCAAATAAAATTTGGCAATCTCTAATTTTTTTTGGTATCCCAGATCTTTGAAACTTGTGATTTTTTGTCCACTGAAGAAATGGCAGGCAGGTTGGTGCAGTGTATTTCCTGCAGGTTATGGGTGGTCAAGGATGCCTATGGAGCTTCTGGAGACTACACCTGCAGGAATTGTGTCCAGGTGCAGCTCCTGAGTGAACGTGTTGGGGAACTGGGGAAGCAGCTGGATGACCTTAGGGCCATCCTGGAAAATGAGAGTTTCCTGGACAAGTGAAGTTGTTAAGCCAGTGATTCAGGAGGAGAGCAGGTGGGTGACTGGGAGAAAAGGGAGTAAACGTGGAGAGCAGGCGACCCCGGTGGCTGTGCCGAATGAAAACAGGTATGCCCCCTTAGGAGTTGTCGGAGCAGAAGACGCTTCCAGTCCAAGCGGTGAACAGGTCGGTGGCTCCAATCCTGGCAAGGAGACTCGACTGGGGAGACCGACGTCAGGCAGAGCCATAGTAGTGGGTGACTCCATTGTCCGAAGTGTGGGCAGGAGATTCTGTAGCGGCAGGCGGGACTTCAGGATGGTCTGTTACCTCCCTGGTGCCAGGGTTAAATATGTCACAGACCGACTTCAGAACATCCTCAAGAGGAAGGGTGAACAGCCAGAAGTGGTTGTGCACGTGGGCATGAACGACGTCGGGAAGAAGAGGAAGTTTTGCAAAGTGAATTCCAGCCCAAGCGAGTTTGTGCATGGCCTTAAGGACATCCCCTCTCTTCAGTCTATAGTAGTTGGCATCCGTCCATCGGCGAGAGGCGACGGTGAAGCTTTGATGCTGTCTTGTTTGGAGAAGGGAATGTTTAATCGATAGTCTATAATACCATTTTCCTCTGCCTCCCATCTCCTGTTTTCCATCCTTACCTTTTCTGACCACCATATCTTTGAATATTAAGAGGTCTGTTCTGCCGAGAATGAGCCATGTGATCAGCAGCATATCATAATCACACATGGCTCTTTGTACCTGCAGCTCACCAATCTTACTCATCACATTCTGTGTATATTGTGGACACCAGATTGTGTCTCTCAATTTGCTCCTATCCAACAATTCCTTCTCTGTCATCATCCAACACTCACACCCTCTGTTCACCTTATTTATTTTTGCTGTTATTGCCTGGTATGCCCATACCCTGCTGATCTTGATTCAACTGTCATGACTTGGGCATTGTCCCAATCCTATTAACTTGTGACCCGTCCATTTCATACAGGTTTCATCTGCCTCTGAATCTGAATGTACCTGCATGCATCATGGATATTACCAGTCTATCGCCACCTTCTCTTCATATTCTGTTCTCCCTGAAGCCTGGCCGTGCCAGCAGCCCAGAGATTGCCACCTGTCCACCTCTGGCAACATTGACAGACTTCCATTGCTGCCTTCTCCACATTGGTACCAATGTGTACCACTTGTTCTGGGTCCCACTTTCCTCTGCACCCTCTCACTCATATCCTGAGAAGCAGAGAAACATCCACCTGGAGAGAAGCAACCAATCCCACTTTGACCCATCCACCTGTCTCTTCCACCCCTCCCTTTGTTCACTCACCCCTCTGTCCTTTTGCCAAACCCTCCCATTGCCTGCCCACTCTCTGCCTGACAATGACCCCAATGATCTATCTTTTTTTTAACCTTTTTCATCCATTTTGTTTCAGTGATGGGTTTTCTTTGTTCTTTCTCCAGGTGAATCACTGGACCGGCAAAGGATGTGAATTTGAATGGTGGACCATCCATGGCTGGTGGTAAGTCTCGTTACTCAGATGGGTTCTAGTGAGAGATGGGAGTTGTCAGGGAGAGCTGACAGGGGGGTCTCCAGTGGTAGTGTCGGGCTGTGGTGCTGGTCTGTGGTCTCCACTGAGCCCAGGAACTGGACACCAGCACCAGAACAACAGCTGGTTCTGCAGCTGCACGGCTGCATTCTGAGCAAAGGTCTTCAGCTCCACCTCAAATGGCCGCCCCTGAATCTGACACAACCCTGTCAGTCCCCCTCACAATTTAGACAATTCATGAAGATCACCTCTCATTCCAAAATCTCCAGTGAGCTTCGGCCCAACCTGCTCAATCTCTCATACAGCACCCCATCCCAGGACTCAACCTTTCACCATTCACCCAACTGCTTCCATGGCAGCTATACCTCTCTTTAAATAAAGGGACCAAGAATCTGTTGTGATGTCACTAAAGGTCTGCAGAGACAAAGCCAGACCTCTGTTGGAATAATATATTCAAGACGTGAGTGACAATTAACTTCTTTGTTCACAATAACGTGTCAAGCCAGAGACTGCTCTGCTGACTCAGAGCATGCGACCTTTTAATATCATATTTAATAGCAAGAATTGTGGAGTGGGTCACGTATATTTGTTAACATGGTTAACTATTGTGATCCAGAATTCTCTTCTTTCCCTTATCAGCCTTAACATTAAAGATCAAAAGTACAAGGTCAGACATGTTCAACCTATGAGACACTTCACTAAAATAAAGTTCTATTTCCACGGTACGAAGTGCTCATAAGACAGAGAGCAGTTCAGTTCTTCCCACAATTCCCACACCTCCTCACTATTACACTTCACACCCGGCAAACCCGGGACGGGGTATATTTGCTGTCATTGCTCCAAGCTGCAGTGTGGGAGCACCGATTCTGCAACGCTGGAGTTACCACGGAGCCCCTGGTCTCTGGCACTGAGACAGAACAGGAAGTGTTGTCCCTGTGAAGAAGTTGTCAGCAAAGTGCAGGAACTCTTCAGCTTGGAGGTAGTAACTCATCCCATCCATTTATCTTCCAGGCCCCCCCAGGGTGGCAATGTGAATAGGGATCCGTATAACTACAACAAAATAAAGGTCAGTAGTACTTACGGTTCAAGACCATCGTGGGTTTTGGGTCTGGGGTGGCACGCTGGCACACAGGCCTTTGGTCAATTTCTCTAGAGGGTGGGTGGGCTTTTCAAAACACACAGCAGCAGGAAGTGTCCTCAGGTCTGTTCTCTGGGCATTTTACATTGGCCTCAGCTGCAGTATTTGAGATTGTGTACAGAAACACACAAACCCATTGAAAACCTTCAGTTTGTAACCCACTCCTAGTATCTGTTATTCAACATGTAAATGACTTCCTACAGACAATGAATGACATCCCACTCTGTAACTCTGGTATCTGTTATTTCCACACATAAACTATCTGAACTCCTGCCATAGATCCAAGCATGTTACTCCCCCACAGATATCTGATATTAGAATCATGCAGCATGCAAAGGGACCTGTCAGCTTATCCATGCCAATCAAGATGTCTACCAAAGCTAGTGAGCTTTGCCTGTTTGGCTCATATCTCTCTAAACCCTTCCTATGCATAAACCTGTACAAATGTCTTTTAAACGTTATAATTCTACCCATCTCTACCAATTTCTGTGGCAGCTTCTTCCTTATACCCAGCACCCTATGTGGGAATAAGTCTCTCCCCTCTCACATTAAAGCTGCGCCCTCTAGTTTTAGACTCCCCTATGCTGGAGTATAGGCTGTGACCATGCGCCTTCTCTATGCTTCCCATGATTTCATAAACCTCCATAAGATCACCCCTCGGCCTCCTTCACTCCAGGGAAAACAGTCCCTGTCTGTTCAGTCTGATCAATCTGAAGAAGGTTCCCAACCCAAAAGGTTTCCTGTCCATTCCCTCTGCAGATGCTGCCTGAATCCAGCATCTTACTCCAGCATTGTTTTTGCTAAAGATTCCAGCGCCTGCAGTTTCTTGTGTCCACAGCTGATCTAATGTCACCTAATAACTCAAGCCTTCCAATCTTGTAGTATTTCACCTGTGAATATTAGGTGTAGCGGGACAGGAGGCATCTCTGGAGAGAAGGACTGGGTGACATTTCAGATCGAGACCCTTCAGTCTGAAGAAGTCTTATCCGAAATGTTATCCATTCCTTTTCTCCAGAGATGCTGCCTGTCCCACTGAGTTACTCCAGCATTTTGTGTCTACCGTCGATTTAAACCAGCATCTGCAGTTTTTTCCTACACAATATTAGGTCTAGGTTCGGCTTAAGTTTATTGTTGTCACATGTTCCGAGATACAGTGAAAAGCTTTCTTTTGCATGCTTTCCAATCAGATCAGAAAATACTATACATAAATACAATCAAGCCAAACTCGAATGCAATAGATAGAACAAAAGGGAAGATACAGAGTGCTGGAGTAACTAAGAATATGTTTCTCAGCTTTGTAGTGCATTAGTTCCAGAAACAAAGTCCAATGTCTGCAATGCAGTAGAGGTGAATTGGTTTAGTCCCCTAGTTAATGGAAGGACCGTTCAGAAGCTTGATAACAGAGGGGAAGAAGCTGTTCTGGAGTCTAGTGTTGCACGCTTTCAAGCTTCTGTACCTTCTGCTGGAAGGGAACAGGGAGAAGGATGACCAGGGTCTGACAAGTCAGTGATTGTGTTGGTTGGGTCACTGGTTGGGTCTAAGTCTGGTCTGTGTTAAACAAAGAAACAAAGTGCTGGAGTAACTCAGTGGGTCTGGCAACATCTCTGAGGAATGTGGATTGGAGACGTTTCATGTCAGGATACTTCTTCAGACTGATTGTAAGGGGTGGGGGAAAAGAAAGCTGGAAGAGAGGAGGGGGATTACAAATTGTGAAGCCATAGGAAGAGATGTAAGAGGAGGGGGAAGGGAGAAATAGGCGTGAGCCAGGTAAGGCGGGGGGGGGGGGGGGGAGGGGGGGTTGTTAGAGGTCACCTAAAATTGGAGGATTCCATATTCATACTCTTGGGTTGTAAGCTTGGTAAATGTTAAAAACCCCATCTCTAGTGTGTGTAGGATAGTGCAAGGGTCGCTGGTTGGCGAGGACTTGGGCCAAAGGGCCTGTTTCCGCACTAAATGTTAATCGGAATCCTATGTTTAAAAAGCTTTGAGACAAATGCTTAAATAGGACTTGGCAGAGAGGGATACTGTCTTAATGTGGGCAAATGGGATTAGTGTAGTTGGGTAAATTGCATGAACCCAGTATGCCAAAGAGCTCAATTCGATGCTTATAGAGTTGTAGAGTAATGCAGCACAGAAACGTTTCCTTCAGGTAACCTTGTCTATGCTGACCATGATCCTCATCTGCATGACCCCATTTGACCACATTGGGATCTCATCTCTCTATTCCTTTCCTACCCATGTATCTGGACATTCCTACCCTGGGGAAAGGACTCCAACTATCTATGCTGTCAATGCCCCTCATGATCTTATTATCCTTTATCAACCTCCTTTTCAGCCAACATCCTGGTGAATTGTTTTTGTCCAACTCCGTGAAGAGTTGGTGCAGGGGGCAGGGATTCGGATTTCAGGATCTTTGGGATCTTTTCCGGGGCAGGGGTGACCTGAATAAAAGGGACGGGTTGCACCTAAACTGGAGGGGAACAACATCCTAGCGGGAAGGTTTGCTAATGCTACATGGGAGGGTTTAAACTAGATTGGCAGTGGGGTGGGATCTCGTGCAGGACAGAGGCACAGGAGAGGTTAGAATGGAGGGTGGTGTAGGAAAGGTTGATGGACAGAAGAGGGAAAAACCCGGAGAGCGAGGAAGGATTGATGGTTTAAACTGCATGTATTTTAATGCAAGGGCTTGATGGGTAAGGCATATGAGCTTAGGACGTGGTTAGGTTCGCACGACTGGGCCGTTATAGCCATGACTGAAACCTGGATAAGGGAGGGGCAGGACTGGCAGCTCAATGATCCGGGGTACAGGAGCTTCAGGAGAGACATGGGTGAGGAAAAAAGCAGAGGGGGAGTTGCATTGTTTATTAAGGAGGATGGCACGGCTAGGTTCAGAGGTTAAGTTCAGAGGTAACATTACGGACAGTTCGTCTAGTGAAGCTATGTAGGTGGAGCTGAGGAACAAGAAAGGGATGATCAGGAAAGGGGTGTACTACAAATGCCCAAATAGTCAACGGGAATTAGAAGAGCAAATGTGCCAGGAGATTGCAGACAGCTGCAGGTCAAATAAGGTTGTTGTAGTAGGGGATTTTAACTTTCCTAATATAGACTGGGAAAATCATAGCATGAAGGGTTCAGATGAGGTTTAAGAAAGCTATGGACCGGGATGGAGAGGGACCATGTGTTAGACAATAGACAATAGACAATAGGTGCAGGAGTAGGCCATTCAGCCCTTCGAGCCAGCACCGCCATTCAATGTGATCATGGCTGATCACTCCCAATCAGTACCCCGTTCCTGCCTTCTCCCCATACCCCCTCACTCCGCTATCCTTAAAAGCTCTATCCAGCTCTCTCTTGAAAGCATCCAACGAACTGGCCTCCACTGCCCTCTGAGGCAGAGAATACCATACCTTCACCACTCTCTGACTGAAAAAGTTCTTCCTCATCTCCGTTCTAAATGGCCTACCCCTTATTCTTAAACTGTGGCCCCTTGTTCTGGACTCCCCCAACATTGGGAACATGTTTCCTGCCTCTAATGTGTCCAATCCCCTAATTATCTTATACGTTTCAATAAGATCCCCCCTCATCCATCTAAATTCCAGTGTATACAAGTCTAATTGCTCCAGCCTTTCAACATACGACAGTCCCGCCATTCCGGGAATTAACCTAGTGAACCTACGCTGCACGCCCTCAATAGCAAGAGTATCCTTCCTCAAATTTGGAGACCAAAACTGCACACAGTACTCCAGGTGCAGTCTCACCAGGGCCCGGTACAACTGTAGAAGGACCTCTTTGCTCCTATACTCAACTCCTCTTGTTACGAAGGCCAACATTCCATTGGTTTTCTTCACTGCCTGCTGTACCTGCATGCTGCCTTTCAGTGACTGATGCACTAGGACACCCAGATCTCGTTGAACATCCCCTCTTCCTAACTTGCTCAACTGGGGTAAGGCCAACTTTGAGGGTATGAGAGAACCTTCAAGTTGACTGGAGCAGGTTATTTGATGGGGAAAGGAACATCGGCCAAGTGGGATGTTTTTAAAAGTGTACTAAAGAGAGCTCAGGATGTGTACGTCCCCGTTAGAGTGAAAGGCATAGCAGGCAAACAAGGCAGCTTGGCTGATGAGGGAAATTGAGATGTTAGTCAAAAACAAGAAGGATACATGGGACAGGTATAGGCAGCTGGGATCAAGTGCACCCCTGGAGGAGTTTTGGGAACTAAGGAGCAACTAAAAAAAGGAGAACAGAAAGGCTAAAAAGAGGCCAGGAGATAGCTCTGGCGGGTAGCCTCAAGAACAATTCCAAAAGATTTTATAAATAATTAAGGGAGAAAGGGTAACTAGAGAGAGAGTGGGACATCTCAGGAATAAAAACTGTCACCTCTGTGTGGAGCCACAGGAGATGGGCAAGGTCCTCAAATGAGTATTTCTCCTTTGTATTTACCGAGGAGAAAGACAGTAGGGCAGAGGAAATTGGAGCATTCACTGGAAGTGTCATGAGAGTCATTGTTACCGTCAAGGAAGTACTGAAGGTACTGTCGTGTATGAAGGTAGACAAATCTCCGGGGCCTGATCAGATATATCCGACGACATTCCGGGAAACTAGAGAGGAAATTGCGGGAGCCCTGGTTGAAATTTATGAGTCATCCTTAAATACAGGAGAGGTGCCAGATTGGAGGGTGGCAAATGCTGTGCCTCTTTTCAAGAAAGGCTGCAGGGAAAATGCTGGGAACTATAGGCCGGTGAGCTTAACATCTGTAGTTGGTAAGTTACTGGAGAGTATTCGGAGGGATAGAATATACAGGCATTTGGATGGGCAAGGGCTAATTAGGGATAGTCAGCATGGTTTTGTACGTGGGGAGGTCATGTCTCAGAATTCTGATTGATTTTTTTGAAGACGTGAGCAAAAATGTTGATGAGGGCAGAGCTGTAGAAGTTGTGTTAATGGACTTCAGTACGGTGTTCGACAAGGTTCCACATGGTAGGCTGCTCTGGAAGATTAGATCTCATGGGATCCAAGGAGAGATAGCTGAAAGGATAGCTAATTGGCTCCATGGAAGGAGGCAGAGGGTGATGGTGGAAGGTGGCTTCTCAGAATGGAGGCCTGTGACTAGTGGTGTGCCTCAGGGTTTGGTGCTGGGCCCATTACTGTTTCCCATCTACATCAATGGATGAGAACATACAGGGCAAGATTATCAAATTTGCTGATGACACCAAAGTTAGTGGTTTTGCAGATAGTGAAGATGGTTGTGAACAATTGCAGCAGGATCTGGATCGATTGGCAAGGTGGGCGGAGGAATGGTTGATGGAATTTAATGCAGAGAAGTGTGAGGTGTTGTATTTTGGGACGTCGAACAAGGGTAGAACCTACACAGTAAAATGGTAGGCCTCTGTGTAGTGTTGCAGAGCAGAGGGATCTAGGAGTACAAGTGCATGGTTCCTTGAAGGTCACGTCGCAGGTAGATAAGGTAATCAAAAAGGCTTTTGGCACTTTGGCCTTCATCAGTCAGAGTATTGAGTATAGAAGTTGGAAGGTCATGTTACAGTTTTATAAGACGTTGGTGAGACCGCATTTAGAATATTGTGTTCAGTTCTGGTCACCATGTTATAGGAAAGATATTGTCAAGCTTGAAAGGGTTTAGAAAAGATTTACAAGGATGTTGCCACGACTAGAGGGTGTGAGCTATAGGGAGAGGTTGACTAGGCTGGGTCTCTATTTCATGGAGCGTAGGAGGATGAGGGGAGATCTTATAGAGGTGTATAAAATCATGAGAGGAATAGATCGGGTAGATGCACAGAGTCCTTTACCCAGAGTAGGGGATTCAAGGACCAGAGGACATAGGTTCAAGGTGAAGGGGAAAAGATTTAATCGGAATCCGAGTGGTAACTTTTTCACACAGAGGGTAGTGGGTGTATGGAACAAGCTGCCAGAGGAGGTAGTTGAGGCTGGGACTATCCCATCGTTTAAGAAACAGTTGGACAAGTACATGGATAGGGCAGGTTTGGAGTATTATGGACCAAGCAAGTGGGACTAGGGTAGCTGGGCCACTGTTGGCCGGTATGGGCGAGTTTGGCCGAAGAGCCTGTTTCCACACTGTACCACTCTATGACTCTATAACTATAAATCTACGACTCAATATTCAAGTCTACACATAACTTTTGGGTTTCTGTTAGATTATGTGGAAATCCTCACTTGGATTCCAACCTGTAATTCCTGAGTATCTGTTTATTTACAAACCCCCAAATCCCTGGATTAGATCCCACCCTATTCCCAGATACCTGCATCTGTTTTCATATAGCTGTTCAACTTGATTGCAATCCAGCTGCTATCGCTGTGTAGGGTATGTGATGTTCTCTTTCTTGTATTTTCAGTTTTTATTTCACTCTTGTCCTGACACAAAATGTTAATTTGTTTATTTTCAGTCTTTACAGCCTGATTTGGACAAGGTTTGGCCCGAACTGTCTGGCAAAGACACTCTTTGGTAATGGTTTGTACCTAAGGTGGATAAATCCCCAGGGGTTGACCAAATGTATACTTGCACTTTGTGAAAAGCTAGGGTAGAAATTGTGGAGCCCTTGCACAGATATTACCATCATCTTTAGGCACAGGTGAAGTTCCAGTAGACTGGAGGGTGGCTAATGTACAGTTATTTAAGGGCACCAAGGACAAGCCAGGGCACCACTGGTGAGTGAGCCTGCATCAGTAGTGGGTACGTAACTGCAGGTGATTCTGAGGGACATCATTTACCAGCAGTTGATAGATAAAGACTGATCAGGGATAATCATAGGGAATCATATCTCACAAAGCAGACAGTTTTTTAAAGAGGTGACCAAGAGGATTGATTGAGGTTAAAGATCGTTGTCTATGTGGACATTAGCTGGGCCATGACAAGGTCATAAGTGATTGGAGCAGAATTAGGCCATTCGGTCATTCCACAATAGTGACCCAGCATCGATCCCTGTGGCACACCACTGGTTTCTGATCTCCAATCTGAATAACAACTCTTTACTATACCCTCTGGCTCTTGCCATCAAACCAATTTTCTCACCAATTGGCTAGTTTGCCGTGGATCCCATGTGATCTAACCTTCCAGCCGAGCTTACAATGCGATACCTTGTCAAAGGCCTTGCTGAATTTAGCAGGCCACACTGCCCTCATCAATCCTCTTCTAACTTCTAAATGTTGTGAGAGTCACTGCTTCCACTGCCTCGAGCAGTGTGTTTCAGATTCCAACTACCCTCTCTTGAAAAAGTTATTTTCAGATCTCTAAATCTTTTCCCACTTCTCCTAAAAGTGAGCCATCTAGTTTCCTACTATCTGCTCTGTCTCTTACTCTCATACCTTTGTGCATGTCCACCGGGTCCCCTTCAGCCTCCTCAACTCCCGGGAAAGCTAACGCTGTCTATCCAGTCGTTCCTCATAATTCAGGTGCCTAATCCTAGATCAGAATTATACAGTACTCCAGGTGTGGCCTGACCAATAGATAAAGTTGTAACACTGTTCTTATTTAGTGCCTGACAAATGAAGGGAAATATTGTGCACACCTGTGCTGGCAACCTTGTGTACTGCACACCTGCAATCCTTGGGTTTGAACACCAAAGTTTGTCTGTTCAATGGTTTAGGTGGCACAGTGGTACAACTAGTAAAGCTACCACCACACGGCTCCAGTAACCCCTGGTTCAATCCTGATATCTGCTGCTGCCTGTGTTTGTACATTCTCCCTGTTATTCTGTGGGCTTCCCAAGGGTGCTCTGGATTCTTCCCACATTCAAAAGATGTGTGAGGGCTACGTTAATTGGCTGCTATAAATTAAGGGGGAGAATCTATGGGGCAATTGATCATAAAATGGGTGCTTGGTGGTCAGTGCAGACTCAGTAAGCCAAATAACTGACTGCTGTGCTGTACCTTCATATGAGTCAAATCTCCAACCCACTGGATCCCCTCCCACGGACACTCTCCCCACCATTCTGCCCCATCACCCATTCTGCCCCATCACCCACTCTCCCCACCACTCTCCCCCATCACCCACTCTCCCCCATCACCCACTCTCCCCATCCCCACCCCTCCTATGGACACTCTGCCCCATCACCCACTCTCCCCACCCCCTTCCCACCCTTCAACGGACACTCACACCACCCACTCTCTACACCCCTCCCACGGACACTCTCCCCCATCACCCACTCTCCCCATCCATGGACACTGTGCCTCATCACCTACTCTCCCCAACCCTACCCCTCCTGTGGACATTCTCCCCCATCACCCCTCCCCTCCCACTGACACTCTCCCCCAACACTCACTCTCTCCACCCCCTCCCCACCCACGGACACTCTCCCTCATCACCCACCCTCCCTGCCCCCACCCCTCCTATGGACATTCTCCCCCATCATCGCTCCCCTCCCATGGACATTCTCCTTCATCACCCACTCTCCCCACCCCCACCCCCACCATGGACATCACCCACTCTCCCCACCCCCACCCCTACCCCTACCCCTCCCCTTCCAACTGGACAAATAATGTTTTGGTTCCTGGTCTTCAGACTGGAGAAAGGTCCTGATCTGAAAAGTCATCAGTCCATTTTCTCCCTGCAGATACTGTCTGGTCTGCTAAGTTCCTCCACCAACTTGTTTTTAACTTCCTCTAAACATTTCTATCCATATGCCTGTCCAAATGTCTTTTAAATCCATCTCTACATGACCTCTGTCAGCTTATTCCGTAAATGTAGCACCGTCTGTGTGGAAAAGATTGCCCCTTAGGTCCCCTTTAAATCTTTCCCCTTTCACCTTAAACCTATGCCCTCATGTTTTAGACACCCCAACCCTGGGAAAGCAGTCACTTTATTGCCTTCTTCGCTCCAGTGAAAACAGCCTCAGCCTGTCCAGTCCCTCCATATCATTCAATCCCTCCTGTCCCTGTTACATCCTCATGAATCTCTTCTGTACCCTTTCCAACTTAATGACGGGGTTCCAATAGTTGAAATTATTCCTATATATTTAGTTGGAATAATTCCTGTAGTTGGGTGACTGGAACTTTGCACAATAGTCCAAGTGTGGTCTCACCACCAATATCATTCAAAGACAGTTTCTGTTTCTCCTTCAATCCATCTTTCAGCTCTGCACTCTTGAAAACTCTTCATATTGAAACATTGCTGTTCCTAATCTCTTTCCACAGGTCCCATGAATGGGAGGCACACGGTAAGCCTGCTACTCAGACATTAACAGTGCGTGAGTACTTTGAGAAAGGTCTGAACTACTACAGGTGAGGACCTGATGTGTGTATCTCACTGACATACAGCCCCACCACCACCATCCACGGGAGGAGAGAGAGACAAAATGAGGAAGGGTGGCAGAGAGACAAATATATGGAAGAAGATAGACAGAGGCAGGGAGATGGAGAGAGAGAGAGATGGAAGGAGGGAGAGGAGGAGGACGGACAGAGAGAGAGTCTGAGGGAGAAGTGATGGAGAGAGTAAGAGTGACAGAGGGGGGGACAATGAGAAGGAGAGGGGATTGAGGACAGAGCACAAAGAGATGGGATGGAAAAGATGGAGAGTTCAAGGAGAGAGCAACAGTGTGTGAGTGGCAGAGAGAGAGTGGGAGATAAAGGATGCAGCGAGGGAGAGAGAGAAGGGGGAGATGCACAGATGCCTGACAAAACAAACAGATGTGGGAAACAGAGGCAGACACAGGAAGATAGATAGATAGTTACAGATAGATGTGTGAAAAGAGGGGAGGAGGACAGATGTGAAGAGATGGAGAGCTATACAGGCAGGGAGAAAGAGATGGATGGGTAGAGGGAGAGGCAGAATATAGATCAAAGAGACAGAGTGCTATGCTGCATGGAAACAGGGCCTTCAGCACCTCTTCCATGCTAACCAAAGTGTTCACCTCGAGCCACACCCATTAGGTTGCGTTTGGCCCATACTCCTCTAAACCTTTCCAATCCATGTACCTGTCCGTATAACTTTGAAATATTGTTATTGTACTCGCTCCTCCTACCTCTTCTGGCAGCTCATTTCATACTCCCACCACCCTCAGATCTCTTTTAAATCTTTCCCCTCTCATCGAAAATCTAGTTTTACACTCTCCCGCCCTTGGGAAAAGACTGTGATCATCCACATGATCGAAGTTCCCTGTGTTACACCCTGCATTGTTCCAGGCCTATCAGTACAATGCAGCACAGGAACAGGCCCTTTTGCCCACAATGTCAGTGCTGTTCATGATGCCAAGATAAACTAATCTCCTCCACCTGCACATGATCCACATCCCTCCATTCCCTGCATATCCATGTACTTATTTAAAGGCCTCAAATGTCACTATTGTATCTGCCTCCACCACCACCCTCAGCAGTGTGTTCCAGGCACCCACCACTCTCCTTTAAACTTTGCCACTCTCACTTTAAAGCTTTGCCCTCTGCTCGAGTCTGGTCCTTATAAATTAAACCCTCCGTAGCATTATCTGCAGAGGAATCTTGAGGAGCAAGTCTATAGTTTACTGAAAGTGGAAGCACAACATGGATAGGGAGGTAAAGAAGGCAGACAACTTGCTTACCTTCATTAGTCAGATGTGGGTTTTAGAATCAGGTGATCATGTTGCAGCTTTATAAACTATGGTCAGGGCACATTTGGAGTATTGTGTGCAGTATTGTGTGGGGGGGGGGAAGAGGGGGGAATAAAAGAGAAATGAGGGATCTGGGGATGGGAGATGAGCACACTGAGGAAGGAAAATGGTGGGGTGTGAAGGGGCAGATGGGAGATAGTGAAATAAATGGGCTGCACCGGGTGTAGGAGGGGGGAACGGAAACGAGAGAGGGCATGGGGGTATTACTTGATATTGGTGAATTCAATGTTCATACCATTGGGTTGTGAACCTGTGTAGATGGACAGAGAGCCGTACAATGCAACAGGAACACAGATCAGTTTTTGTTCACAAATCGTTGCTACTCTCCAATGTGATTGTGTGCCAGAGAGGGAGAGTGTGTGGAGAGGTGGGAATACTGAGAGGGAGCACATGGGTTAATGGGGATTAAGCAGAGAGGGTGAGGAATGTGGGGACGGTATGTTGGTGAGGGGGAGGAAGGGATACAATAATTTGTATTTACTTATGAGCGATGAATGTTGATGTGCAGCGGAAACAAAACTTCTTTGTTTTTGTTGCAGACGTGTGGAAAGTTGTGCAAAAGTAATACCAAAGGTATGTAATGCTCAATTAATGGTTCTTTGTTGCAAGGTGTTTGTGTTGTGAGACAGGGACCTAATGTTACCAATGTACAGGAGTCCTCGGCGCCGTCTCTTCCGTATTCCCCCCCCCGTGTCATATCTCCCCCCCCCCCCGTGTCATATCTCCCCCCCCCCCCCCGTGTCATATCTCCTCCCCCCCATGTCGTGTGTCCCACCCCCACCCACGCATAAAATGTTACAAAAACTCATTGGAGTCTCTTGCATCTTATCTGCCAGAGGTCTGCCAGGCCTTCTTTTTTGCCCTTTAGTTTTCCTTTACGAACATCATTTACAAGGATGTTATCATATCATATATCATATCATATATATACAGCCGGAAACAGGCCTTTTCGGCCTCCAAGTCCGTGTCGCCCAGCGATCCCCGTACATTAACACTATCCTACACCCACTAGGGACAATTTTTACATTTACCCAGCCAATTAACCTACATACCTGTACGTCTTTGGAGTGTGGGAGGAAACCGAAGATCTCGGAGAAAACCCACGCAGGTCACGGGGAGAACGTACAAACTCCTTACAGTACAGCACCCGTAGTCAGGATCGAACCTGAGTCTCCGGCGCTGCATTCGCTGTAAAGCAGCAACTCTACCGCTGCGCTACCGTGCCGTGCCAGGACTTGAGGGCCTGAGCTACAGGGAGTGATTGGGCAGTCTAGGACTTTATTCCCTGGAATGCAGGAGGATGAGGAATGAACTTACAGAGGAGTGAGTATAAGATCATGAGTGGAATAGATAAGGTCTTTTACCCAGAGTAGGGAAATCAAGAATCAGAAGCCATAGGATTAGGGTGATAGGGGAAAGATTTAATAGGAACCTAAGGGGCAACTTTTTCACACAGAGGGTGGTGGGTAAATGGAATGTTGGGTATATGGATGGGTACATGGATAATGAAGGAGGGATATGGGCCAAGTGCAAGTAGGTGGGACTAGTATAACAATCAAACAATCTCCTAGATGTTCTAGTGGCCAGAGATCCTAGGGTGACGGAGGAACTGAAGGAACATTAGGTAGAAAATGGTGTTGGGTAGACTGATGGGACTGAAAGCTGATAAATCCCCTGAGCCTGATGGTCTGCATCCCAGGATACTTAAGGAGGTGGCTCTTGAAATTGTGGACGCATTGGTGATCCTTTTCCAATGTTCTATAGATTCAGGATAAGTTCCTGTGGATTGGAGGGTAGCTAATGTTATCCCACTTTTAAGAAAGGAGGGAGAGAGAAAACAGGAAATTATAGACCAGTTAGTCTGACATCAGTGGTGGGGAAGATGCTGGAGTCAATTATAAAAGATGAAATTGCGGAGCATTTGGATAGCAGTAACAGGATCGTTCCGAGTCAGCATGGATTTACGAAGGGGAAATCATGCTTGACTAATCTTCTGGAATTTTTTGAGGATGTAACTAGGAAAATTGACAGGGGAGAACCGGTGGATGTGGTGACTTTCAGAAAGCGTTCGACAAGGTCCCACATAGGAGATTAGTGGGCAAAATTAGAGCACATGGTTTTGGGGGTAGGGTACTGACATGGATGGAAAATTGGTTGGCAGACAGAAAGCAAGGAGTGGGGATAAATGGGTCCCTTTCAGAATAGCAGGCAGTGACTAGTGGGGTACCGCAAGGCTCGGTGCTGGGACCGCAGCTATTTAATATATACATTAATGACTTGGATGAAGGGATTAAAAGTACCATTAGCAAATTTGCAGATGGTACAAAGCTGGGTGGTAGTGTGAACTGTGAGGAAGATGTTATGAGGTTGCAGGGTGACTTGGACAGGTTGTGTGAGTGGGCGGATGCATGGCAGATGCAGTTTAATGTGGATAAGTGTGAGGTTATCCACTTTGGTGGCAAGAATAGGAAGGCAGATTATTATCCGAATGGTGTCAAGTTAGGAAAAGGGGACGTACAACAAGATCTGGGTGTCCTAGTGCATCATTCACTGAAAGGAATCATGCAGGTACAGCAGGCAGTGAAGAAAGCCAATGGAATGTTGGCCTTCATAACAAGAGGAGTTGAGTATAGGAGCAAAGAGGTCCTTCTGCAGTTGTACAGGGCCCAAGTGAGACCGCACCTGGAGTACTGTGTGCAGTTTTGGTCTCCAAATTTGAGGAAGGATATTCTTGCTATTGAGGGCATGCAGCGTAGGTTTGCTAGGTTAATTCCCGGAATGGTGGGACTATCATATGTTGAAAGACTGGAGTGGCTAGGCTTGTATACACCGGAATTCAGAAGGATGAGAGGGGATCTTATCGAAACATATAAGATTATTAAGGGGTTGGACACCTTAGAGGCAGGAAACATGTTCCCAATGTTGGGGTAGTCCAGAACCAGAGGCCAGTTTAAGAATAAGGGGTAGGCCATTTAGAACGGAGATGAGGAAAAACTTTTTCAGTCAGAGAGTTGTAAATCTGTGGAATTCTCTGCCTCAGAAGGCAGTGGAAGCCAATTCTCTGAATGCATTCAAGAGAGAGCTAGATAGAGCTCTTAAGGATAGCGGAGTCTGGGGGTATGGGGAGAAGGCAGGAACGGGGTACCGATTGAGAATGATCAGCCATGATCACATTGAATGGCGGTGCTGGCTCGAAGGGCCGAATGGCCTACTCCTGCACCTATTATCTACTGTCTAATATAGATGGGGCATATTGGTCAGCATGGGCAGGTTGTGCCTATGGGCCTGTTTCTGTGCTGTGTGATTCCATTACTATAAATATGCCCTCCAGTCCACTACATTCTCCAGGGATACGCTTTGTCCCAGCCACCTGGACCTGATCCAAGCCTCCTTTTTCCTGACCTTTTCAGGATGTTTCTGCAACTTCAATTACCTTTTGTGCTTTCCTTTGCTGATACTGTAGTGGGATGTTGAACCTGAAATGTTAAATCTGTTTCTTTCCCCTATAAACGTTACCTGACTTGCTGAGGTTATTTATTGTTTTCTATTTTATTTAGATTTCCAGCCAATCCGTCATCCAGTAATACGTGCTGATGTAATGTGCTCGGAGCACTTCCCTCTCCGCGTTTCATTAGTTTGTCATCGTCTTTTCTGTCTGAAGGATCATAGCTGGTCAGTCCACTCCTGGTAACCTCCACTTTCCTTTGTTCACAGAAAGCCGAAAAATGCTTCAGAAAGCTATCAATTGTGAAAGATTGCGTAAGTATCAGGTCCTGATGAAAAAAGCTCACAACCAGCCCATAATCCATGTTCCCCTTGATATCCAGAAATCTAGTAATCTCTGTTGTGAATGCCCTCAGTGGATGAGCTCCCACACCCCTGTGTGATGAAATCTACAGAATCGCCACCTATGAGGATGGGGATTTTTTTCTTATCTCAGTGCTCAACAGCCTGTCCCAACTTGCAATCCCAACAACCCCCTACTTCTACACTTCTCAACTAGAGGAACCAACATTACAATAAATCCCCTCCCAAAGCCTATAATGGATATGCAAATCATCACGAGGTTATTACTCATTATTTTCCACTCGAGAGGACAGGCCCATTCTGCTTAATCTCTCCTCAGGACAAAATCACTCTGGTCCAAATGTACCACAACAAGTTCACCCTGAGCTGCAACCCCTTAAAATTACAACAGATTTAGACAATAGACAATAGGTGCAGGAGTAGGCCATTCGGCCCTTTGAGCCAGCACTGCCATTCAATGTGATCATGGCTGATCATTCACAATCAGTACCCCGTTCCTGCCTTCTCCTCATACCCCCTGACTCCGCTATCTTGAAAGCAGCCAGAGAATTGTCCTCCACTGCCTTCCGAGGCAGAGAATTCCACAGATTTACAACTCTCTGAATGAAAAAGTATTTCCTCATATCCGTTCTAAATGGCTTACCCCTTGTTCTTAAACTGTGGACCCTGGTTCTGGACTCCCCCAACATTGGGAACATGTTTTCTGCCTCTAATGTGTCTAATCCTTTAATAATATATGTTTCAATAAGACCGCCTCTCATCCTAAATTCCAGCGTATACAGGCCTAGTCGCTCCAGTCTTTCAACATACGATAGTCCCACCGTTTCGGAATTTACCTAGTGAATCTTTGCTGCACGCCCTCAATAGCAAGAATGTCCTTCCTCAAATTTGGAGACCAAAATTCCACACAGTACTCCAGGTGTGGTCTCACTAGGGCCCTGTACAACTGCAGAAGGACCTCTTTGCTCCTATACTCAACTCCTCTTGTCATAAAGGCCAACATGCCATTAGCTTTCTTCACTGCCTGCTGTACCTGCATGCTAACTTTAAGTGACTGATGACCAAGGACACCCAGATCTCTTTGTACTTCCCCATTTCCTAACTTGACACCATTCAGACAATAATCTGCCTTCCTGTTCTTTCCACCAAAGTGGATAACCTCACATTTATCCACCTTAAACTGCATCTGCCATGCATCCGCCCACTCACACAACCTGTCCAAATCACCCTGCATCCTCATAGCATCTTCCTCACAGTTCACACTGCCACCCAGCTTTGTATCATCTGCAAATTTGCTAATGGTACTTTTAATCCCTTCATCCAAGTCATTAATGTACTTCGCAAGAATGGCGTTGGAGAGAGAACTGAGGGCGACAGGAGGATAGTCATACCGTGCGGAAACAGGCCCTTCGGCCCAACTTGCCCACACCAACCAACATGTCCCATCTACACTGGCCCCACCTGCCTATGTTTGGCCCATATCTCTCTAAACCTGTCCTATCCATGCACCTGTCCAAATGTTTCTTAAACATTGTGATACTACCTGCCTCTACTACCTCCGGCAGCTCATTCCATACATCCACAACCTGTGTGAAAGTTACCCCTAGGTTCCTATTAAATTTCCCCCCCCTCACCTTAAAACTATGTCCTCTGGTTCTTGATTCCCCTACACTGGGCAAGAGGCTCAGTATGTCTACCCAATCTATTCCTCTCATGATTTTGTACACCTCTATAAGATCACCCCTCATCCTCCTGCGCTCCAATGAATAGAGTCCTAGCTTGCTCAACCTCCATATAATTACGACTCATAAATCTCAGGCCCTTGAATCCTGGCAAGATTCTTGTAAATCTTCTCTGCACCCTTTCCAGTTTGACACCATCTTGCCTAATACCTAATCAATGTCTGATATAAATGCAACAGGACTTCCCAACTTCTATACTTAATACTCTGACAGATGAAGGCCAGTGTGCCAAAAACCTTTTTGACCACTTATCTACTTGTGTTGCCACTTTCAACAAATTATGTACCTGCACTCCTAGATCTTCCTTCTCTACAACTCTCCCCAGAGACTTACCGTTGACTGTGTAGATCCTGCCCATTTTAGTCTTCCCAAAATGCAACACCTCACATTTCTCTGTATTGAATTCCATCAACCATTCCTCAGCCCTCCTGGCCAACCGATCAAGATCCTGCTGCAATTATTGACAACTGTGGCAACGCGTCGAGAAAGGCCCGAAATAAAGGCAAGGAGCCGGGTATTTCGGGAGGTTTGATTTTATTACGTTTGCTAGACCGGTCAAGTCTGCCAGAGTGAAATCGCGCCCAAAACCTCGTCCTTTATAACCGTAGCAAAGGGCCGCCCCCCTGAACCGGTCCATTCCCGTGCCGAGGGGTCGGTAGTGGTATGGCCAGACCCTTGGGAGCCGCCACAGGACCCCCCCCCCCTAGAACCGGAGGCACGAAACGCACTGGTGGTCGCACTACCCGACCGGACCGCGTACGAAAATCGGCCAACAGAGGGGCCGGCGGAGGCACAGTTGGAGGGACAGGTGGTGGGACCCGCAAAGAGGGGCAACCTCGTGACCGAGGCTGGGCAACCCGTTGGTCGATGTCCAAGTGGGCCGGCTTCAAGCGGTCAATTGACATGGCCTCCGGCCGGCCCCCCATGTCCAAGACAAAGGTTGTCTGTCCGTGCTCCAGCACCCGGTACGGGCCCTCATAAGGCCTCTGGAGCGGTGTCCGGTGGGCGTCACGGCGCAGGAACACATGGGTGCAGTCCCGGAGGGCCGATGGCATGAAAAGGCGGAATGTACCATGTCGGGACGTCGGCACAGGTGCGAGCTTGCCAACTCGCTCTCGAAGGCGCTGTAGTTAAGCTCCATCTTAACTATCTACAATACCACCCACTTTTGTGTTATCTGCAAACTTGCTAATCATGTACATTCTCATCCAAATCAATGATATAGATGACAAACAGCAATGGGCCCACCACCAAACCCTGAGGCACACCACCAGTCACAGTCCTCGAGTCCGAAAAGAAACCTTCCACCATCAGCCTCAGCTTCCTTCCATGAAGCCAATTTTCTATCCATCCAGCTATCTCTCCTTAGATCACATGTGATCTAACCTTCCAGATGTTCCAGGTGTTCCGGATGTGGCCTTTATTATATCGGTGACACAAAGCATAGATTCAGCGACTGTTTTGCCGGACACTTGAGCTCGACCCACCAAAGATGACTGGATTTCCCAGTTATTAACCACATTAACCCCCCTTCCCATTCCAACACTGACTTTTCTGTCCTGTGCTTCCTCCATTGCCAGAGTGAGGCCAGACACAAACTAGAGGAACAGTGCCTCAAATTCCACGGGTCACTTACAACCTAATAATATGGACATTTAATTCTCCAATTTGGGTAACTTACCAAACTCCCCCACCTTCTTCCCCCCTTCCTTCCCCCCAGTCCATCTCTCTTCCCTGTGCTACACCTGGACTCATAACCATTTCTCTCTCACCCATTTCCTTCCAACTACATTCCTTCCTCTAGCTTCACAATTTTCAACTCACCCTCTGGACTTTGTTCAACCATTCGCTGATCAAAAAACATTCGTCTGAATCCACCCGTGACTCATAGGCTTTGTCCTGCCCCTCCTCTCATCCAACTTCCTTCCCACCCCCCCCCCCCCCACCCCCAAAATCAGTCCAAAGAAGTGTCCCAACCTGAAACCTTAATGTCTTTCGAAGTTGCAACAGGCAGGAATGAAAAAGAGGACCCAGTTGATATGTATTTGGACTCAGAGGCCTTTAATAAAGTGGAGTATAGGAGGTTATTAAACAAAATTTACATGCTCGGCCATGAGGAAAATATACGAGCCAGGACTTGGTCAACTGAGAGAAGATGGAGTAGGATAAAATGGGTCATTTTTTGGGCTGGGTGGCTGTGACCAGGAATGATGCTGGATTAATGCTGGGCCCAGCTGCTCACAATTGATATCCCTGAATTGTATTAGAAGATCAGGTTGGATATGTCCAAGCAAAACACAAACTGCTGGAGGAACTCAGCATCAGTGGAGGCAGAGGGATGGTGCCTGTTTGGGGTCAGGATCCTGCACCAGCTCACTGCATGATGTATCCAAGGTAGCTGACGATACCAAGCCAGGATTATGCAGAGACATCGGGCAGAACATGGCGGATGGAAAATAATGTGGAGAAAGTTGGAGAATTTTAAATGGTGGGAAATTGAAAGGTGTTGGGGTTGGGAGAGGTCCAAGTATGGGGTTCTTGCACACCAACCACTGAAAGTTCACATGTAGGGTAGTGAGCTATTTGTTGTGTGTTGGGCTTTATTTTAAGAGGATTGCTCCAATTATATGGGGCACTGGTGAGACAGCACCTGGAATATGTACAGATCTGCTGTACCTGCCTGAGGAAAGATTACCCTCAATGGAAGGTGAGCCGCATTGCTTCAGCAGGTTGAATGGTGGGTTGGGATGGGGTCTGGCTGCTCCTCTGTAGAGAGAACGAACAAACTTGGTCTAAACTCTAGTTCCAAGAATGAGAGGTGATCTCATTGAAACACAAATTTTTACTGGATTTGATATGAATTTGATGTTTCCATTGCCTTCAGTCTGAAATACAACTATCCCCCACTCTCAGCTGCCGGTCCATGCTGCTACCCAATCTTTAACCCCCTCTGGCCCAGTTTCACACTGCCTTGAGGGTAGGACTTCATCAAGCCCCTGAAAGCCCTCTCAGAGATTGAATAGATGGAGGATGGCAGGAGAGAGGGAGAGCAGAAGATACGGGGGGGGGGGGGGAAGGGGATTGACAACAGCAGAGAAGTTTCAGGCGAGGAACTCCAGTGATCTGGGATGTGCTGCCTGAATGGAGCTCAGTAGATTCACAGCAATGGGCAAAGGGAACTGGAGAAAGTCTGGACTGTGGGGAGGAACGGGGAGTGAGACTCAGCAAGGAGCTCCACCATCAAGCTGGAACAAGCCTGATGGGCCGAGTGGACTCCTGTCATTCACCGATTCTCAAATCCAATCTGGAATTCCAGAGGGGGAGGGATGTGGGACTTGTTCCCACCCTGTGCCTGGCTCTCCCTCTCCACGGTTCAATAGTTGATAATCTCTCCTTATTTCTGCTCCTGATGTCCTAACTTAGGTCCGTCCGCACCTGGTAACCTTATCTTTCCGCTCTCTGTTCACAGATAATAATCCGGAAAGAATCATCTGGAAAGCGAGTGAGTATCAAGTCCTGAGTATAAAAGCGAACACTCGATCCCGAGAAGGAGTCCACAACTAAGCGCTAGTGGGGAGAAGTGATGTTGGTGACAGGACAATGGGTGGAACAGGAAGTGAGTGAGAGAAGTGAAACAGAGAACTGGAAGGCAGAGTGAGGTGAGAGGGGTACAGGGGAGAGATAGTTTGGGGGGAGAGTGTGAGGGAGGCAGATAGGTAGACCGGGAGGAAGGAGAGGGAAATAGAGAAGAGAAGAAAGAGTGGCAAAGAGAAATGCAAGGGTTATGGCCACATCATGCAACACAGAACCCTCAGTCCATTGTGTCCATGCTGACCATCAGGTATCCAACTCCAACCACTTGGTCCGCACCCTACTCACTTGGTAATTCAGGAGCTCATGCAAATGTTTCTTCAACACTGAAAATTTCTGCCTCCCCATCCCCTCAAGGAGATCATTCCAGATTCCAATCACCCTCTGAATGGATAAAGGTCTTCCTCGGATCCTCCTTAGACCAACACCCTCTGTCCCTAGACACATGTACCATTGGGAAACATTTCCTACAATCTATCTCTTACAGCATGGATACAGCTGCTTCGGCCTAACCTGTCCACACCGACCAAAATGCCTCATATAAGCAAGTTCCATTTGCCTGTGTTTGGCCCATATCCCTCAACGCCTTTCGTATCCATGTGCCTGTTCAAGAGTCTTTTAAATGCTGTTATAGTTCCTGCAAGAATGATCTCCACTGGCACCTAATTCCATGACCCAACATCCTCTGAGTGAAAAAAGTGGTCTTCAGGTTCCTATTACATCTTGCCCCTTTCTCCTTAAATCTAGGACCTCTGACTTTTGATTGTCTATCCTGGATAAAAGACTCTATTCACTCTCCTCATGATTTTAAACACCCAAAACACATCACTCTCTCTAACTCAGGCCATCAAGCCATGAAAAATTCTGGTAAATTATTTCTAGATTATTTCCAGTTTAATGACATGCAGTGCATTCAGAAAGCATTCAGACCCCATCATCTTTTCCACATTTTGCTACGTTACAGCCTTATTTTAAAAGATGGTTGTGAAACGGTGAACGGTAGGGATCTGGGGAGTGTTGTAGAGCAGCTGGATCGAGGAGTATTTATAGTACTGTGTTCAGTTTTGGGCACCAGGTTACAGGAAAGATGTTCTCAAGCTGGAAAGAGTGCAGAGAAGATTTACGAGGATGTTGCCAGGACGCGAGGGCCTGAGCTATAGGCTATGACTATAGCTTGGAGCGCAGGACGATGAGGGGTGATCTTATAGAGGTGTAGAAACTCATGAGAGGAACAGTTTGGGTAGATGCACAGTCTCTTGCCCATAATAGGGGAATCGACAACCAGAGGACATAGGTTTAAGGTGAGGGGGAAAAGATTTAATAGGAATTTGACGGGTATTATATTCACAAAAAAGGGTGACAGGTGTATGGAACGAGCTGCCGGAGGAGGTAATTGAGGCAGGTACTATCGCAACGTTTAATAAACATTTAGACAGATTCATGGATAGGATATGTTTGGAGCGATATGGGCCAAAGCAGACAGATGGGACGAGTGCAGATGGGACATGTTGGTCGGTTTGGGCAAGTTGGGCCGAAGGGCCTGTTTCCACACTGTATGACTCTGTATGCATGGTATAGGAGAGATAGAGGGTAAAAGAGGTGAGTGAGTTGTTTTATTGATTAAGGAGAATGTCACGGCACTAGCCTGAGATTACATTACGGATGGTTTGCCCAGTGAGGCTATATGCGTGCAGCCAATTTATATATCCTGCCTATTCTGTCCTCCAACTTTATTTCATCACCACCCATATGGACTTCCAGCCTGTCACCTGCCTCAGTCCCGCATTGAATCCCGCCCATCTGCCTTTCAAGTTTAGTCCCGTCCACTGTGCCTTCCCTCCACAGATGCTGCCTAACCTGCTCACTTCCCCTAGCAGCATGGTTTTCCCATCTATTCTGGCAGGGACAGACCTGGAGTGACCAGAGCCCCAGAGGATGAATGGGTGGATGGGGCCAGTGGTCTTCAGTGAATGGGGGGGGGGGGGGGGGGGGAGAGGTAGTAGGGTTTGGGTTGACAAGGACAAGGGCCTGCCAGTGGGTTGGGGTGATAGTTTCTGAGTTAATGAGGGGTTTGCACAGTGAGTGAGTGAGGGGTGACCCTTCACCGACTGTTGGTCACCCTCACTCCAGCTCCTTTCCCAGAAAGGTTTTCACCACTTTCTTTTGCCCGCAGATTATTACTGAAGCACGTTTGTATCTCAAGTAACCGTACAGAGCTCACAGCCAACCAACTGCACAGCACGCTACGATTCTGCAAATGCTCAGCGGGACAGGGGATGGAAAGGGATGGAAGAACAGAGACTGCCAGAGACACTCTGGTGGATGGATAAACAGGAAAAGAGGCAGGTTTGAAAGAGGGAAAGAGAGAAAGTTGGAGGTGTTCATGTGTTAGTCCTGTCGAGCTGCTAAATTCTCACTGCAGTTATCACCTGAAGGTAATATTCTTTATTGGAGACTCAGCTGTGACCTGTGCTCACATCACACATCGTCACTACATGGACATGCACCTTTCAATGTTCTCAAAATTATTATGGGGAGAGACCTAGAGGAAACATATGTACAAGCAAAGGAAGGACACCACACAAACAGGCAAAGAAGTGGTGTGATAGACAGATTGAAACTCCAGGGGTTCAGCAAATGCGAGCTATGCTTTGCTTTGTGGCTTTTAAGCAATAAAAAATCATTTCAAACTTGTCTTGTATTGGTTATGTATGTCTGGACCTCTCCTGGTGCCATGGATGGAGACAGGAGGGGGGTGCAGGTGAATGTGTGACCCACAACTGATGCAAGAGGAAGGACTTGGATTACTGGGGCAGGGCAGCCAAACTGAATGGTCAGGCTCAGAGCTGGATTGGCAGGGTGAAGGGAAACCCCACAATGATTCAGGACCGCTGGGTGCCTTCAGTAAATGAGTCTGCAAAGCAGATGAAACAGGCTGGAAGAAAGAAAACCAAGTAGAGGGTACAGTGGAGCAGCAGTTAGTGCTGCTGTCTGCCAGCTCTAATCCGTGTGCAGTTTATATGCTCTTCCTGTGTCCGTGGGTTCCCCTGGCACTCCTCCCACATCCCCTGCCCCACGGGGTGATCGGTCACTCTGGTAGCCCATCCTGGGCCACAGGTAAACTTTGTGGGCCAATACGATTGCACAGACTGGAAGGACTGAAAGGGCTTTCCTCATAAAGAAATCCAGAAATGTGTAAAGGTTTTGAAGGGGTTAATTGTTTGTAGTTCAGTGTGTGTGGTTGGGGTGAGGTGGGGTGGGGTGGGGGGGGGGGGGGGGTGAAGGTAGTGGAGGACAATGCAGAGACCATGGGAGGTTTGCAGTGACCAGAAGACATGGCTTACATAGAGTGCATGTGGAGAGAATGTTTCCACTAGTTGGAGAGTCTGGGACCAGAGGGCACAGCCTCAGAATGAAAGGACATACCTTAAGAATGGAGATGAGGTGAAATATCTTTCGCCAGAGGGTGGTGAATCTGTGGAATTCATCGCCATAGACGGCTGTGCAGGCTGTCATTGGGTATTTTCAAAGCAGAGGTTGACTGGTTCTTGATTAGTAAGGGGGCCAAAGGTTACAGAGAGAAGGCTGAAGAATGGGTTGTGAGGGAAAGATAGATCGGTCATGAATAAATGGCAGAGTCGACTCGATGGGCCAAATGGCCGAACTCTGTTCTTAATTCCGGCTTCATGGACATTAGTGTCAGTGAAATCTGAGGGTTACCAAAGAGATAGATAGTAGTTCAGAACTGCTCTCTGGCTGTGATAGGATAGTTCACTTTCCAGATAACAGCTGTGAAGAAACTGTCCCTGAATCGGCAGGTGTGCGTTTTCACATTTAATACCTTTTGCCTGAGGAAAGAAGAGGTAGTGGCTAAGGTGTGATGTCCTTGATTATGCTGCTGGCCTTGCCGAGGCAGCATGAGATATAAATAGAGTCAATACAAGGGAGGTTGGTTTGTGTGATGGTCTGGGTTGCGTCCACAATTCGTGGTCTTGGATGGAGTTGTTCCCAAGCCAAGCAGAGATGCATCCTGATAAAGTTCCTCATGGCAGCCTGATCGAGACAATTGGTTTAGTTTAGTTCTGTTATTGCTGTCACGTGTACCGAGATGCAATGAAATATTTTATTTTGCATACTATCCAAGCCACAGCTTGCCTGTACCAGGCCATATCCCCTCAACCCTTGATAGAAACAAGGAACTGCATATCTTTTTTGCATTCATTGTTTCATTCAATCATTCATTCATTCTTCTGTATCTCTCCACATCGCTATCTATATCTCTCGTTTCCATTATCCCTAACCAGTCTGAAGAAGGGACTCGACCTGAAACGTCACCCATTCCTTCTCTCCAGAGATGCTGCCTTGTCCCGCTGAGTTACTCCAACTTTTTGTGTCTATCAAGGAACTGCAGATGCTGAGTTACTCCAGCACTCTGTGTCTATCCCTTCAAACACCCCCTTCTATGTAGCTGTCAGTGGCTTTCAAATGTCATAATTGTAGCTGCTTCTACCATGGCATCTGACAGCTCCATATGTACACAGCCCTCTGTATGGGGAAGCAGTTGCCTCTTGTATCCCTTTTAAATCTTTTCCCTCTCTGCGTCAACGTATGCCCTTTAGTTTTAGACTCTCTTCTCTAATACCCAATAACTTAGCCTCCACAGCCAGCAAAGAATTCCACAGGTTCACCACCCTCTGACCAAACAGCTTTCAAACACACATCACGGGTTAACCCAATCACCCCCCGGATAACTCTCATGAGCCTCTTCTGGACCTTCTTCCCTCTCTCGGCTCCTTCAACCTAATCAAGATTCTTGATTAGTCCGGGCGTCAAAGGTTGTAGCAGCAACTTAGTCCTTCCCAATAAAGTCCTTAAGCTTACCACTTTTACGAAAGGAGTGGAGTGAACATTCTTGACGCAAACAACCACAGAGATCTCATGACGTTTCAGTTTAATTAGTCGTTTATTGAAGTAGTTATACAAACAGATTAGTATATCTCTAGTCATTGACTTGGTAAGAATTGTATCCCACCACAGCTCCTCTCGTGTCTATTGCATAACATCGCGGTCTTCCCAATTGTAATTCTGGCCCCTCCCTGGCTCCTCCCAGTCCATATATGCACATATGCCCATGTATGTAAGCCCCAAAAATAGGATACAAAAGAATATAATATGCTAAGACAGCTAGCAAATACACATGGCTCCGACAAAGGTTATGGGGAGAAGGCAGGAGAATGGGGTTGAGAGGAAAAGATAGATCAGCCAGGGTCTATGGCTGGAGAATGGCAGAGTAGACTCGATGGCTGAATAGCCTCATTCTGCTCCTATGCATATGAACATCATACTATAAACACGTACAATATATAGAATAGATGACCAGTGATAGTTTGATTCAGACTGGCTCACCCAGGGAAGACACAGGGCTGTGGCGAAAGGATGTTATTCTGACTGGAGGCCCATAACCAGTGGAGTTCCACAGGGATTAGTGCTGGCACCTATTTTAACAGGTATATATATTAATGATAGCGATGAAAATGAGTTGGCCAGTAAATGTGCAGATGATGCACAATTGGTGCTCAGGGACAGTGAAAAAAAGACTCAAATGTATATATAACTTAGTTACAGATGTGAGCGGAGAAATGGCAGGCAGTGTTTACCCGGGCAAATATGCGGAATTGCATTTTGGGAGGTTGAATATAAGGGGAAAATTTAGTTTTTACAACATAAAGTGGGGAGTGCCTGGAATGTGCTGTTGGGAGTGATGGTAGAGGCAGATATGATAGTGGGATTTAAAAGGCTTTAGACAGGCTCATGGATATGCAGGGGATGGAGGGATATGGATTATGTGCATGCAGGGGGGATTGGTTTAATTTGGCATCAGGTTCGGCACAATATTCGATAAATGAGGGATGAAGGGTGGAGACTCCATCAACGTGGGCAAAGCCATGATAGCGGCTCAGTGGCTGGCTGATCCCAACAGCAAGCACCCAAGGAAGAGCAGCAGACTGCATGCCAAGTGGATACCTCTGTATCAGAGGGTAGTCGAGCGGGGTTCGAGAGATTGCAGGGCTGTATCATTACCATGGATGGTAAGGTGGAGGCTCTGATTCCATGGTGTGCCTGCCACTGAGGGAGAGCTGAGAACCACAGCAAGGCAGTAGCTGACTGATACGGAGTGGGGAATGGACTGGATTCTGTGATGTTGGTGGTGGGAGGGAGAGATGCTCTCAGTCATACAGCACAGTGGCAGTGCCTCCAGCCGTGCAGTGACCACCCACACACCCGTCTACACTGATCCCACATTCACCCACTTCACTCTCCCCACATTCACACCAACACCCCCCCAGCACACGCACACCCTGAGGGCAATTCAAAACAGCCAATAAACCCACCCACCATCACAACTCCCACCATCACAACTCAAATTGCAGCAGGATCTTGATCAGTTGGCCATGTGGGCTGAGAATTACTTGATGGAATTTAACACTGAGAAATGTGAGGTGTTGCATTTTGGAAAGTCAAACATGGGCAAGACCTACACAGTGAATGTAAGGCTCTGGGGAGTGTTGGAAAGCAGACAATCTAGGAGTGCAGATACATAGTTTGTTGAAAGTG
>NW_027602248.1:0-43192 GCF_053455715.1 Rhinoraja longicauda | reverse complement strand
CTGATTATCATGAGGTTTAGTGAATTAAACCACTCTGCAGAGAACTAAAGTGAACTGTTTAAAACTATTTATAAATTAAAGCTCGCAGCTTTTTGAGTTTGTTTGTGCTCTCTCTCTCTCTCTCTCTCTCTCTCTCTCTCTCTCTCTCTCTCTCTCTCTCTCTCTCTCTCTCTCTCTCTCTCTCTCTCTCTCTCTCTCTCTCTCTCTCTCTCTCTCTCTCTCTCTCTCTCTCTCTCTCTCTCTCTCTCTCTCTCTCTCTCTCTCTCTCACTCACACACACACACACTCTCTCTCTCCCCCTCCTCTCCCCTCTCTCTCTCTCTCTCTCTCTCCCTCTTTCTCCCTAAAGGGAACTATTAGTAAACTACACTACATTAAATTAAATAAAGCTCTCTCTCCCACTCCCTCTCTCTCTCCCTCTCTCTCTCCCTCTCTCTCCCTCTCTCTCTCCCTCCCTCCCTCTCTCTCTCTCCCACTCCTCTCCCTAAAGGGAACTATCACGTTTAACTAAACTACATTAAATCAAATAAAGTTAAACTGAATTAAATTGATTCGAACCGTGTTTAACTAAACTACATTAAATTAAATAAAGCTAAACTGAATTAAATAGATTTGAACCGTGTTTAACTAAACTACATTAAATTAAATAAAGTTAAACTGAATTTAATTGGTTTGAATCATGTTTAACTAAACTACATTAAATTAAATAAAGCTAAACTGAATTACATTGATTTGAACCGTGTTCAACTAAACTACATTAAATTCAATTAACACAAAAAAACAGACAACACACTAATGGATTTAAAACACAAGAAGCTTACCCACTTGCAGGAGTTGGCAGAGGTTACAGGTTCGATGCCAGACTGAGCTCCCAATACTGCAATTAGCAGCATGCAGCTTTTTATTTATTGAGGAGCTGAGGTGACACACACACAAATTCCACAAACAGATGCCTTTACTTTATTTGGAATAAACCTGTTCCAAGTTAACTATCTGAGCTAAACTGTCTGCACAGGTTTCAGTGCTCAAGGCACCCAAGGGGGCTCCACAATAGAAACCATTATCACATTGGGGTAACCTTTACATGAAGGCAGTTTCGGCCATTGTCACAGATGGAAAACTAGCCGCATTTCCTGTCCTCAGGTATCTTTGCAAACAACTCGTCTGTCTGCGCTGGCTTTTGCAGTACACATTTTTAAATTTACCAAAAAGCTACGAGCTTTAATTTATAAATTTATCAAAAAGCTACGAGCTTTAATTTATAAATCTATCAAAAAGCTGCGAGCTTTGATTTTAAATTTATCAAAAAGCTACGAGATTTAATTTATAAATTTATCAAAAAGCTATGAGCTTTAATTTTTAAATTTACCAAAAAGCTACGAGCTTTAATTTATAAATTTATCAAAAAGCTACGAGCTTTAATTTATAAATTTATCAAAAAGCTACGAGCTTTGATTTATAACTTTGTCAAAAAGCTACGAGCTTTAATTTTAAAATTTATCAAAAAGCTGCGAGCTTTAATTTTTAAATTTATCAAAAAGCTGCGAGCTTTAATTGATAAATTTATCAAAAAGCTACGAGCTTTAATTTATAAAATATCTTTTAATAGCAAGAGGTGGAGAGAGAGGAGGGGGAGAGAGAGAGGGAAGGGGAGAGAGAGGAGAGAGAGAGAGAGAGAGATTCACACACACACAAACAAACTCAAAAAGCTACGACCTTTAATTTATAAATTTATCAAAAAGCTACGAGCTTTAATTGATAAATTTATCAAAAAGCTACGAGCTTTAATTTATAAATTTATCAAAAAGCTACGAGCTTTAATTTATAAATTTATCAAAAAGCTACGAGCTTTAATTGATAAATTTATCAAAAAGCTACGAGCTTTAATTGATAAATTTATCAAAAAGCTACGAGCTTTAATTTTTTAATTTATCAAAAAGCTACGAGCTTTAATTTATAAACCGGCATGTTGGTCGTTGTGGGCAGGTGGGACTAGTGTAGATGGGGCATGTTGGTCATTGTGGGACTAGTGTAGATGGGGCATGTTGGTCGTTGTGGGCAGGTGGGACTAGTGTAGATGGGGCATGTTGGTCGGTGTGGGCAGGTGGGACTAGTGTAGATGGGGCATGTTGGTCGTTGTGGGCAGGTGGGTCTAGTGTAGATGGGGCATGTTGGTCGGTGTGGGCAGGTGGGACTAGTGTAGATGGGGCATGTTGGTCTGTGTGGGCAGGTGGGACTAGTGTAGATGGGGCATGTTGGTCAGTGTGGGCAGGTGGGACGAGTGTAGATGGGGCATGTTGGCCGGTGTGGGCAGGTGGGACTAGTGTAGATGGGGCATGTTGGTCGGTGTGGGACTAGTGTAGATGGGGCATGTTGGTCGGTGTGGGCAGGTGGGACTAGTGTAGATGGGGCATGTTGGTCATTGTGGGACTAGTGTAGATGGGGCATGTTGGTCGTTGTGGGCAGGTGGGACTAGTGTAGATGGGGCATGTTGGTCGGTGTGGGCAGGTGGGACTAGTGTAGATGGGGCATGTTGGTCGTTGTGGGCAGGTGGGTCTAGTGTAGATGGGGCATGTTGGTCGTTGTGGGCAGGTGGGACTAGTGTAGATGGGGCATGTTGGTCGGTGTGGGCAGGTGGGACTAGTGTAGATGGGGCATGTTGGTCTGTGTGGGCAGGTGGGACTAGTGTAGATGGGGCATGTTGGTCAGTGTGGGCAGGTGGGACTAGTGTAGATGGGGCATGTTGGCCGGTGTGGGCATGTGGGACTAGTGTAGATGGGGCATGTTGGTCGGTGTGGGACTAGTGTAGACGGGGCATGTTGGTCGGTGTGGGCAGGTGGGACTAGTGTAGATGGGGCATGTTGGTCGGTGGGCGGGTGGGACTAGTGTAGATAGGGCATGTTGGGCGGTGTGGGCAGGTGGGACTAGTGTAGATGGGGCATGATGGGTGGTGTAGGCAGGTGGGACTAGTGTAGATGGGGCATGTTGGTCTGTGTGGGCGGTTGGGACTAGTGTAGATGGGGCATGTTGGCCGGTGTGGGCAGGTGGGACTAGTGTAGATGGGGCATGTTGGTCGGTACGGGCAGGTGGGACTAGTGTAGATGGGGCATGTTGGTCGGTGTGGGCAGGTGGGACTAGTGTAGATGGGGCATGTTGGTCTGTGTGGGCAGGTGGGACTAGTGTAGATGGGGCATGTTGGCCGGTGTGGGCAGGTGGGACTAGTGTAGATGGGGCATGTTGGACGGTGTGGGCGGGTGGGACTCGTGTAGATGGGGCATGTTGGTCAGTGTGGGCAGGTGGGACTAGTGTAGATGGGGCATGATGGACGGTGTGGGCAGGTGGGACTAGTGTAGATGGGGCAAGTTGGTCGTTGTGGGCAGGTGGGTCTAGTGTAGATGGGGCATGTTGGTCGTTGTGGGCAGGTGGGACTAGTGTAGATGGGGCATGTTGGTCGGTGTGGGACTAGTGTAGACGAGGCATGTTGGTCGGTGTGGGCAGGTGGGACTAGTGTAGATGGGGCATGTTGGTCGGTGGGCGGGTGGGACTAGTGTAGATAGGGCATGTTGGGCGGTGTGGGCAGGTGGGACTAGTGTAGATGGGGCATGATGGGTGGTGTAGGCAGGTGGGACTAGTGTAGATGGGGCATGTTGGTCTGTGTGGGCGGTTGGGACTAGTGTAGATGGGGCATGTTGGCCGGTGTGGGCAGGTGGGACTAGTGTAGATGGGGCATGTTGGTCGGTACGGGCAGGTGGGACTAGTGTAGATGGGGCATGTTGGTCGGTGTGGGCAGGTGGGACTAGTGTAGATGGGGCATGTTGGTCTGTGTGGGCAGGTGGGACTAGTGTAGATGGGGCATGTTGGCCGGTGTGGGCAGGTGGGACTAGTGTAGATGGGGCATGTTGGACGGTGTGGGCGGGTGGGACTCGTGTAGATGGGGCATGTTGGTCAGTGTGGGCAGGTGGGACTAGTGTAGATGGGGCATGATGGACGGTGTGGGCAGGTGGGACTAGTGTAGATGGGGCATGTTGGTCGGTACGGGCAGGTGGGACTAGTGTAGATGGGGCATGTTGGTCGGTGTGGGCAGGTGGGACTAGTGTAGATGGGGCATGTTGGTCTGTGTGGGCAGGTGGGACTAGTGTAGATGGGGCATGTTGGCCGGTGTGGGCAGGTGGGACTAGTGTAGATGGGGCATGTTGGACGGTGTGGGCGGGTGGGACTAGTGTAGATGGGGCATGTTGGTCAGTGTGGGCACGTGGGACTAGTGTAGATGGGGCATGATGGACGGTGTGGGCAGGTGGGACTAGTGTAGATGGGGCATGTTGGTCAGTGTGGGCGGGTGGGACTAGTGTAGATGGGGCATGTTGGCCAGTGTGGGCTGGTGGGACTAGTGTAGATGGGGCATGTTGGTCAGTGTGGGCAGGTGGGACTAGTGTAGATGGGGCATGTTGGTCAGTGTGGGCAGGTGGGACTAGTGTAGATGGGGCATGATGGCTGGTGTAGGCAGGTGGGACTAGTGTAGATGGGGCATGTTGGTCTGTGTGGGCGGTTGGGACTAGTGTAGATGGGGCATGTTGGCCGGTGTGGGCAGGTGGGACTAGTGTAGATGGGGCATGTTGGTCGGTACGGGCAGGTGGGACTAGTGTAGATGGTGCATGTTGGTCGGTGTGGGCAGGTGGGACTAGTGTAGATGGGGCATGTTGGTCTGTGTGGGCAGGTGGGACTAGTGTAGATGGGGCATGTTGGCCGGTGTGGGCAGGTGGGACTAGTGTAGATGGGGCATGTTGGACGGTGTGGGCCGGTGGGACTAGTGTAGATGGGGCATGTTGGTCTGTGTGGGCGGTTGGGACTAGTGTAGATGGGGCATGTTGGCCGGTGTGGGCAGGTGGGACTAGTGTAGATGGGGCATGTTGGTCGGTACGGGCAGGTGGGACTAGTGTAGATGGGGCATGTTGGTCGGTGTGGGCAGGTGGAACTAGTGTAGATGGGGCATGTTGGTCTGTGTGGGCAGGTGGGACTAGTGTAGATGGGGCATGTTGGACGGTGTGGGCCGGTGGGACTAGTGTAGATGGGGCATGTTGGTCAGTGTGGGCAGGTGGGACTAGTGTAGATGGGGCATGATGGACGGTGTGGGCAGGTGGGACTAGTGTAGATGGGGCATGTTGGTCAGTGTGGGCGGGTGGTACTAGTGTAGATGGGGCATGTTGGTCAGTGTGGGCAGGTGGGACTAGTGTAGATGTGGCATGTTGGTCGTTGTGGGCTGGTGGGACTAGTGTAGATGGGGCATGTTGGTCGTTGTGGGACTAGTGTAGATGGGACATGTTGGTCGTTGTGGGCAGGTGGGACTAGTGTAGATGGGGCATGTTGGTCGGTGTGGGCAGGTGGGACTAGTGTAGATGGGGCATGTTGGTCGTTGTGGGCAGGTGGGTCTAGTGTAGATGGGGCATGTTGGTCGTTGTGGGCAGGTGGGACTAGTGTAGATGGGGCATGTTGGTCGGTGTGGGCAGGTGGGACTAGTGTAGATGGGGCATGTTGGTCGTTGTGGGCAGGTGGGTCTAGTGTAGATGGGGCATGTTGGTCGTTGTGGGCTGGTGGGACTAGTGTAGATGGGGCATGTTGGTCGGTGTGGGCACGTGGGACTAGTGTAGATGGGGCATGTTGGTCTGTGTGGGCAGGTGGGACTAGTGTAGATGGGGCATGTTGGTCAGTGTGGGCAGGTGGGACTAGTGTAGATGGGGCATGTTGGCCGGTGTGGGCAGGTGGGACTAGTGTAGATGGGGCATGTTGGTCGGTGTGGGACTAGTGTAGATGGGGCATGTTGGTCGGTGTGGGCAGGTGGGACTAGTGTAGATGGGGCATGTTGGTCGGTGGGCGGGTGGGACTAGTGTAGATAGGGCATGTTGGGCGGTGTGGGCAGGTGGGACTAGTGTAGATGGGGCATGATGGGTGGTGTAGGCAGGTGGGACTAGTGTAGATGGGGCATGTTGGTCTGTGTGGGCGGTTGGGACTAGTGTAGATGGGGCATGTTGGCCGGTGTGGGCAGGTGGGACTAGTGTAGATGGGGCATGTTTGTCGGTACGGGCAGGTGGGACTAGTGTAGATGGGGCATGTTGGTCGGTGTGGGCAGGTGGGACTAGTGTAGATGGGGCATGTTGGTCTGTGTGGGCAGGTGGGACTAGTGTAGATGGGGCATGTTGGCCGGTGTGGGCAGGTGGGACTAGTGTAGATGGGGCATGTTGGACGGTGTGGGCGGGTGGGACTCGTGTAGATGGGGCATGTTGGTCAGTGTGGGCAGGTGGGACTAGTGTAGATGGGGCATGATGGACGGTGTGGGCAGGTGGGACTAGTGTAGATGGGGCAAGTTGGTCGTTGTGGGCAGGTGGGTCTAGTGTAGATGGGGCATGTTGGTCATTGTGGGCAGGTGGGACTAGTGTAGATGGGGCATGTTGGTCGGTGTGGGCAGGTGGGACTAGTGTAGATGGGGCATGTTGGCCGGTGTGGGCAGGTGGGACTAGTGTAGATGGGGCATGTTGGTCGGTACGGGCAGGTGGGACTAGTGTAGATGGGGCATGTTGGTCGGTGTGGGCAGGTGGGACTCGTGCAGATGGGGCATGTTGGTCTGTGTGGGCAGGTGGGACTAGTGTAGATGGGGCATGTTGGCCGGTGTGGGCAGGTGGGACTAGTGTAGATGGGGCATGTTGGACGGTGTGGGCGGGTGGGACTAGTGTAGATGGGGCATGTTGGTCAGTGTGGGCAGGTGGGACTAGTGTAGATGGGGCATGATGGACGGTGTGGGCAGGTGGGACTAGTGTAGATGGGGCATGTTGGTCAGTGTGGGCGGGTGGGACTAGTGTAGATGGGGCATGTTGGCCAGTGTGGGCTGGTGGGACTAGTGTAGATGGGGCATGTTGGTCAGTGTGGGCAGGTGGGACTAGTGTAGATGGGGCATGTTGGTCAGTGTGGGCAGGTGGGACTAGTGTAGATGGGGCATGATGGCTGGTGTAGGCAGGTGGGACTAGTGTAGATGGGGAATGTTGGTCTGTGTGGGCGGTTGGGACTAGTGTAGATGGGGCATGTTGGCCGGTGTGGGCAGGTGGGACTAGTGTAGATGGGGCATGTTGGTCGGTACGGGCAGGTGGGACTAGTGTAGATGGTGCATGTTGGTCGGTGTGGGCAGGTGGGACTAGTGTAGATGGGGCATGTTGGTCTGTGTGGGCAGGTGGGACTAGTGTAGATGGGGCATGTTGGCCGGTGTGGGCAGGTGGGACTAGTGTAGATGGGGCATGTTGGACGGTGTGGGCCGGTGGGACTAGTGTAGATGGGGCAAGTTGGTCTGTGTGGGCGGTTGGGACTAGTGTAGATGGGGCATGTTGGCCGGTGTGGGCAGGTGGGACTAGTGTAGATGGGGCATGTTGGTCAGTACGGGCAGGTGGGACTAGTGTAGATGGGGCATGTTGGTCGGTGTGGGCAGGTGGGACTAGTGTAGATGGGGCATGTTGGTCTGTGTGGGCAGGTGGGACTAGTGTAGATGGGGCATGTTGGACGGTGTGGGCCGGTGGGACTAGTGTAGATGGGGCATGTTGGTCAGTGTGGGCAGGTGGGACTAGTGTAGATGGGGCATGATGGACGGTGTGGGCAGGTGGGACTAGTGTAGATGGGGCATGTTGGTCAGTGTGGGCGGGTGGTACTAGTGTAGATGGGGCATGTTGGTCAGTGTGGGCAGGTGGGACTAGTGTAGATGGGGCATGTTGGTCGTTGTGGGCAGGTGGGACTAGTGTAGATGGGGCATGTTGGTCGTTGTGGGACTAGTGTAGATGGGACATGTTGGTCATTGTGGGCAGGTGGGACTAGTGTAGATGGGGCATGTTGGTCGGTGTGGGCAGGTGGGACTAGTGTAGATGGGGCATGTTGGTCGGTACGGGCAGGTGGGACTAGTGTAGATGGGGCATGTTGGTCGGTGTGGGCAGGTGGGACCAGTGTAGATGGGGCATGTTGGTCTGTGTGGGCAGGTGGGACTAGTGTAGATGGGGCATGTTGGACGGTGTGGGCCGGTGGGACTAGTGTAGATGGGGCATGTTGGTCAGTGTGGGCAGGTGGGACTAGTGTAGATGGGGCATGATGGACGGTGTGGGCAGGTGGGACTAGTGTAGATGGGGCATGTTGGTTAGTGTGGGCGGGTGGTACTAGTGTAGATGGGGCATGTTGGTCAGTGTGGGCAGGTGGGACAAGTGTAGATGGGGCATGTTGGTCGTTGTGGGCAGGTGGGACTAGTGTAGATGGGGCATGTTGGTCGTTGTGGGACTAGTGTAGATGGGACATGTTGGTCATTGTGGGCAGGTGGGACTAGTGTAGATGGGGCATGTTGGTCGGTGTGGGCAGGTGGGACTAGTGTAGATGGGGCATGTTGGTCGTTGTGGGCAGGTGGTTCTAGTGTAGATGGGGCATGTTGGTCGTTGTGGGCAGGTGGGACTAGTGTAGATGGGGCATGTTGGTCGGTGTGGGCAGGTGGGACTAGTGTAGATGGGGCATGTTGGTCGTTGTGGGCAGGTGGGTCTAGTGTAGATGGGGCATGTTGGTCGGTGTGGGCACGTGGGACTAGTGTAGATGGGGCATGTTGGTCTGTGTGGGCAGGTGGGACTAGTGTAGATGGGGCATGTTGGTCAGTGTGGGCAGGTGGGACTAGTGTAGATGGGGCATGTTGGCCGGTTTGGGCAGGTGGGACTAGTGTAGATGGGGCATGTTGGTCGGTGTGGGACTAGTGTAGATGGGGCATGTTGGTCGGTGTGGGCAGGTGGGACTAGTGTAGATGGGGCATGTTGGTCGGTGTGGGCGGGTGGGACTAGTGTAGATAGGGCATGTTGGGCGGTGTGGGCAGGTGGGACTAGTGTAGATGGGGCATGTTGGTCGGTACGGGCAGGTGGGACTAGTGTAGATGGGGCATGTTGGTCGGTGTGGGCAGGTGGGACTAGTGTAGATGGGGCATGTTGGTCTGTGTGGGCAGGTGGGACTAGTGTAGATGGGGCATGTTGGACGGTGTGGGCCGGTGGGACTAGTGTAGATGGGGCATGTTGGTCAGTGTGGGCAGGTGGGACTAGTGTAGATGGGGCATGATGGACGGTGTGGGCAGGTGGGACTAGTGTAGATGGGGCATGTTGGTCAGTGTGGGCGGGTGGTACTAGTGTAGATGGGGCATGTTGGTCAGTGTGGGCAGGTGGGACTAGTGTAGATGGGGCATGTTGGTCGTTGTGGGCAGGTGGGACTAGTGTAGATGGGGCATGTTGGTCGTTGTGGGACTAGTGTAGATGGGACATGTTGGTCGTTGTGGGCAGGTGGGACTAGTGTAGATGGGGCATGTTGGTCGGTGTGGGCAGGTGGGACTAGTGTAGATGGGGCATGTTGGTCGTTGTGGGCAGGTGGGTCTAGTGTAGATGGGGCATGTTGGTCGTTGTGGGCAGGTGGGACTAGTGTAGATGGGGCATGTTGGTCGGTGTGGGCAGGTGGGACTAGTGTAGATGGGGCATGTTGGTCGTTGTGGGCAGGTGGGTCTAGTGTAGATGGGGCATGTTGGTCTGTGTGGGCAGGTGGGACTAGTGTAGATGGGGCATGTTGGTCAGTGTGGGCAGGTGGGACTAGTGTAGATGGGGCATGTTGGCCGGTGTGGGCAGGTGGGACTAGTGTAGATGGGGCATGTTGGTCGGTGTGGGACTAGTGTAGATGGGGCATGTTGGTCGGTGTGGGCAGGTGGGACTAGTGTAGATGGGGCATGTTGGTCGGTGTGGGCGGGTGGGACTAGTGTAGATAGGGCATGTTGGGCGGTGTGGGCAGGTGGGACTAGTGTAGATGGGGCATGATGGCTGGTGTAGGCTGGTGGGACTAGTGTAGATGGGGCCTGTTGGTCTGTGTGGGCGGTTGGGACTAGTGTAGATGGGGCATGTTGGCCGGTGTGGGCAGGTGGGACTAGTGTAGATGGGGCATGTTGGTCGGTACGGGCAGGTGGGACTAGTGCAGATGGGGCATGTTGGACGGTGTGGGCCGGTGGGACTAGTGTAGATGGGGCATGTTGGTCTGTGTGGGCGTTTGGGACTAGTGTAGATGGGGCATGTTGGCCGGTGTGGGCAGGTGGGACTAGTGTAGATGGGGCATGTCGGTCGGTACGGGCAGGTGGGACTAGTGTAGATGGGGCATGTTGGTCGGTGTGGGCAGGTGGGACTAGTGTAGATGGGGCATGTTGGTCTGTGTGGGCAGGTGGGACTAGTGTAGATGGGGCATGTTGGACGGTGTGGGCCGGTGGGACTAGTGTAGATGGGGCATGTTGGTCAGTGTGGGCAGGTGGGACTAGTGTAGATGGGGCATGATGGACGGTGTGGGCAGGTGGGACTAGTGTAGATGGGGCATGTTGGTCAGTGTGGGCGGGTGGTACTAGTGTAGATGGGGCATGTTGGTCAGTGTGGGCAGGTGGGACTAGTGTAGATGGGGCATGTTGGTCGTTGTGGGCAGGTGGGACTAGTGTAGATGGGGCATGTTGGTCGTTGTGGGACTAGTGTAGATGGGACATGTTGGTCGTTGTGGGCAGGTGGGACTAATGTAGATGGGGCATGTTGGTCGGTGTGGGCAGGTGGGACTAGTGTAGTTGGGGCATGTTGGTCGTTGTGGGCAGGTGGGTCTAGTGTAGATGGGGCATGTTGGTCGTTGTGGGCAGGTGGGACTAGTGTAGATGGGGCATGTTGGTCGGTGTGGGACTAGTGTAGATGGGGCATGTTGGTCGGTGTGGGCAGGTGGGACTAGTGTAGATGGGGCATGTTGGTCGGTGTGGGCGGGTGGGACGAGTGTAGATAGGGCATGTTGGGCGGTGTGGGCAGGTGGGACTAGTGTAGATGGGGCATGATGGCTGGTGTAGGCTGGTGGGACTAGTGTAGATGGGGCATGTTGGTCTGTGTGGGCGGTTGGGACTAGTGTAGATGGGGCATGTTGGCCGGTGTGGGCAGGTGGGACTAGTGTAGATGGGGCATGTTGGTCGGTACGGGCAGGTGGGACTAGTGTAGATGGGGCATGTTGGTCGGTGTGGGCAGGTGGGACTAGTGTAGATGGGGCATGTTGGTCTGTGTGGGCAGGTGGGACTAGTGTAGATGGGGCATGTTGGCCGGTGTGGGCAGGTGGGACTAGTGTAGATGGGGCATGTTGGACGGTGTGGGCGGGTGGGACTAGTGTAGATGGGGCATGATGGACGGTGGGGGCAGGTGGGACTAGTGTAGATGGGGCATGATGGACGGTATGGGCGGGTGGGACTAGTGTAGATGGGGCATGATGGACGGTGTGGGCAGGTGGGACTAGTGTAGATGGGGCATGTTGGTCTGTGTGGGCAGGTGGGACTAGTGTAGATGGGGCATGATGGATGGTGTGGGCAGGTGGGACTAGTGTAGATGGGGCATGATGGCTGGTGTAGGCAGGTGGGACTAGTGTAGATGGGGCATGTTGGTCGGTGTGGGCAGGTGGGACTAGTGTAGATGGGGCATGTTGGTCTGTGTGGGCGGTTGGGACTAGTGTAGATGGGGCATGTTGGCCGGTGTGTGCAGGTGGGACTAGTGTAGATGGGGCATGTTGGTCGGTACGGGCATGTGGGACTAGTGTAGATGGGGCATGTTGGTCGGTGTGGGCAGGTGGGACTAATGTAGATGGGGCATGTTGGTCTGTGTGGGCAGGTGGGACTAGTGTAGATGGGGCATGTTGGCCGGTGTGGGCAGGTGGGACTAGTGTAGATGGGGCATGTTGTACGGTGTGGGCCGTTGGGACTAGTGTAGATGGGGCATGTTGGTCAGTGTGGGCAGGTGGGGCTAGTGTAGATGGGGCATGATGGACGGTGTGGGCAGGTGGGACTAGTGTAGATGGGGCATGTTGGTCAGTGTGGGCGGGTGGTACTAGTGTAGATGGGGCATGTTGGTCAGTGTGGGCAGGTGGGACTAGTGTAGATGGGGCATGTTGGTCGGTGTGGGCAGGTGGGACTAGTGTAGATGGGGCATGTTGGTCAGTGTGGGCAGGTGGGACTAGTGTAGATGGGGCATGTTGGTCAGTGTGGGCGGGTGGGACTAGTGTAGATGGGGCATGAAGGACGGTGTGGGCAGGTGAGACTAGTGTAGATGGGGCATGTTGGTCGGTGTGGGAAGGTGGGACTAGTGTAGATGGGGCATGATGGACGGTGTGGGCAGGTGGGACTAGTGTAGATGGGGCATGATGGACGGTATGGGCGGGTGGGACTAGTGTAGATGGGGCATGATGGACGGTGTGGGCAGGTGGGACTAGTGTAGATGGGGCATGTTGGTCTGTGTGGGCAGGTGGGACTAGTGTAGATGGGGCATGATGGACGGTGTGGGCAGGTGGGACTAGTGTAGATGGGGCATGTTGGTCTGTGTGGGCGGGTGGGACTAGTGTAGATGGGGCATGTTGGTCAGTGTGGGCGGGTGGGACTAGTGTAGATGGGGCATGATGGACGGTGTGGGCGGGTGGGACTAGTGTAGATGGGGCATGATGGACGGTGTGGGACTAGTGTAGATGGGGCATGTTGGACGGTGTGGGCGGGTGGGACTAGTGTAGATGGGGCATGTTGGTCAGTGTGGGACTAGTGTAGATGGGGCATGTTGGTCAGTGTGGGCGGGTGGGACTAGTGTAGATGGGGCATGTTGGTCAGTGTGGGCGGGTGGGAATAGTGTAGATGGGGCATGTTGTCCAGTGTGGGCGGGTGGGACTAGTGTAGATGGGGCATGTTGGACGGTGTGGGCGGGTGGGACTAGTGTAGATGGGGCATGATGGATGGTGTGGGCGGGTGGGACTAGTGTAGATGGGGCATGTTGGTTGGTGTGGGACTAGTGTAGATGGGGCATGTTGGTCTGTGTGGGCAGGTGGGACTAGTGTAGATGGGGCATGATGGACGGTGTGGGCGGGTGGGACTAGTGTAGATGGGGCATGATGTTCTGCCAGAGGTTCAATAGCCAGATTCAAACTCTCTGTCCCAGATTTAAAACTAGCTACATTCCCTGTCCTCATGTATCTTTGCAAACAACTCGTCTGTCTGTCTGTGCTGGCTTTTGCAGTACACATTCTCGGAGGTGTGAATGTAAAACAAGGGCCGAAGCTGCCTTCATGTCTGGTTACTCCAATGTGATAATCGCTTCTATTGTGTAGCCCTGAGCTCTGGAATAAAGTGGAGATTTTAAAAAAATATATAGTTTTGGAGAGTTTGAGAAAGGGAGGGAGGGAGGGAGGGAGGGAGGGAGGGAGGGAGGGAGGGAGGGAGAGAGAGAGAGAGAGAGGGAGGGAGGGTGAGATGGGGAGGGAGGGAGAGAGAGGGGGAGAGAGAGAGATTCACCCACGTACAAACAAACTCAAAAAGCTACGAGCTTTAATTTATAGAAACAGAAACATAGAAAATAGGTGCAGGAGTAGGCCATTCGGCCCTTCGAGCCTGTACGCACCGCCATTCAATATGATCATGGCTTATCATCCAGCTCAGTATCCTGTACCTGCCTTCTCTCCATACCCCCTGATCCCTTTAGCCACAAGGGCCACATCCAACTCCCTCTTAAATATAGCCAATGAACTGGCCTCAACTACCTTCTGTGGCAGAGAGTTCCACTGGCAGAGAATTCCAGTGGAATTTATCAAATAAAATAAATTTATCAAAAAGCTACGAGCTTTCATTTATAAAATATCTTTTAATAGCAAGAGGTGGAGAGAGAGGAGGGGGAGAGAGAGAGAGAAGGGGAGAGAGAGGAGAGAGAGAGAGAGATTCACACACACACAAACAAACTCAAAAAGCTACGAGCTATAATTTATAAATTTATCAATAAGCTACGAGCTTTAAATTATAAACAGGCATGTTGGCCGGTGTGGGCAGGTGGGACTAGTGTAGATGGGGCATGTTGGCCGGTGTGGGCAGGTGGGACTAGTGTAGATGGGGCATGTTGGTCGGTGTGGGCAGGTGGGACTAGTGTAGATGGGGCATGTTGGCCGGTGTGGGCAGGTGGGACTAGTGTAGATGGGGCATGTTGGCCGGTGTGGGCAGGTGGGACTAGTGTAGATGGGTCATGTTGGTCTGTGTCGGCGGGTGGGACTAGTGTAGATGGGGCATGATGGCTGGTGTGGGCATGTGGGACTAGTGTAGATGGGGCATGTTGGTCTGTGTGGGCGGTTGGGACTAGTGTAGATGGGGCATGTTGGCCGGTGTGGGCAGGTGGGACTAGTGTAGATGGGGCATGTTGGCCGGTGTGGGCAGGTGGGACTAGTGTAGATGGGGCATGTTGGTCGGTGTGGGCAGGTGGGACTAGTGTAGATGGGGCACGTTGGTCGGTGTGGGCAGGTGGGACTGGTGTAGATGGGGCATGTTGGCCGGTGTGGGCGGGTGGGACTAGTGTAGATGGGGCATGTTGGTCGGTATGGGCAGGTGGGACTAGTGTAGATGGGGCATGTTGGTCGGTGTGGGCAGGTGGGACTAGTGTAGATGGGGCACGTTGGTCGGTGTGGGCAGGTGGGACTGGTGTAGATGGGGCATGTTGGTCGGTGTGGGCAGGTGGGACTAGTGTAGATGGGGCATGTTGGTCTGTGTGGGCAGGTGGGACTAGTGTAGATGGGGCATGTTGGCCGGTGTGGGCGGGTGGGACTAGTGTAGATGGGGCATGTTGGTCGGTATGGGCAGGTGGGACTAGTGTAGATGGGGCATGTTGGTCGGTGTGGGCAGGTGGGACTAGTGTAGATGGGGCACGTTGGTCGGTGTGGGCAGGTGGGACTGGTGTAGATGGGGCATGTTGGTCGGTGTGGGCAGGTGGGACTAGTGTAGATGGGGCATGTTGGTCTGTGTGGGCAGGTGGGACTAATGTAGATGGGGCATGTTGGCCGGTGTGGGAAGGTGGGACTGGTGTAGATGGGGCATGTTGGCCGGTGTGGGCAGGTGGGACTTGTGTAGATGGGGCATGTTGGGCGGTGTGGGCAGGTGGGACTAGTGTAGATGGGGCATGTTGGGCGGTGTGGGCAGGTGGGACTAGTGTAGATGGGGCATGTTAGAAACATAGAAAATAGGTGCAGGAGTAGGCCATTCGGCCCTTCGAGCCTGCACCGCCATTCAATATGATCATGGCTGATCATCCAGCTCAGTAGCCTATACCTGCCTTCTCTCCATACCCCTGATCCCTTTAGCAAAAAGGGCCACATCTAACTCTTAAATATAGCCAATGAACTGGCCTCAACTACCTTCTGTGGCAGAGAATTCCACAGATTCACCACTCTCTGTGTGAAGAAATGTTTTCTCATCTCGGTCCTAAAAGACTTGCCCCTTATCCTTAAGCTGTGACCCCTGGTTGTAGACTCCCCCAACATCGGGAACAATCTTCCCGCATCTAGCCTCTCCAACCCCTTAAGAATTTTATATGTTTCTATAAGATCCCCCCTCAGTCTTCTAAATTCCAGCGAGTATAAGCCTAGTCTATCCAGTCTTTCCTCATATGAAAGTCCCGCCATCCCAGGGATCAATCTGGTGAACCTTCTCTGTACTCCCTCTAAGGCAAGAAAGTCTTTCCTCAGGTTAGGAGACCAAAACTGCACACAATACTCCAGGTGCGGTCTCACCAAGGCCTTGTACAACTGCAGCAGAACCTCCCTGCTCCTAAACTCAAATCCTCTTGCTATGAATGCCAACATACCATTCGCTTTCTTCACTGCCTGCTGCACCTGCATGCTTGCTTTCAATGACTGGTGCACCATGACACCCAGGTCACATTGCATCTCCCCTTCTCCCAATCGGTCACCATTCAGGTAATACTCTGCTTTCCTGTTCTTGCCGCCAAAGTGGATAACATCACATTTATCCACATTATATTGCATCTGCCATGCATTTGCCCACTCACCTAATCTATCCAAGTCACTCTGCAGCCTCCTAGCATCCTCCTAGCACATGTTGGTCTGTGTGGGCGGGTGGGACTAGTGTAGATGGGGCATGTTGGTCGGTGTGGGCAGGTGGGACTAGTGTAGATGGGGCATGTTGGTCAGTGTGGGCAGGTGGGACTAGTGTAGATGGGGCATGATGGACGGTGTGGGCAGGTGGGACTAGTGTAGATGGGGCATGTTGGTCGGTGTGGGCGGGTGGGACTAGTGTAGATGGGGCATGATGGCTGGTGTGGGCAGGTGGGACTAGTGTAGATGGGGCATGTTGGCCGGTGTGGGCAGGTGGGACTAGTGTAGATGGGGCATGTTGGTCGGTGTGGGCAGGTGGGACTAGTGTAGATGGGGCATGTTGGCCGGTGTGGGCAGGTGGGACTAGTGTAGATGGGGCATGTTGGTCGTTGTGGGCAGGTGGGACTAGTGTAGATGGGGCATGTTGGTCTGTGTGGGCGGGTGGGACTAGTGTAGATGGGGCATGTTGGTCATTGTGGGCGGGTGGGACTAGTGTAGATGGGGCATGTTGGTCAGTGTGGGCAGGTGGGACTAGTGTAGATGGGGCATGATGGTCAGTGTGGGCAGGTGGGACTAGTGTAGATGGGGCATGTTGGTCAGTGTGGGCAGGTGGGACTAGTGTAGATGGGGCATGATGGACGGTGTGGGCATGTGGGACTAGTGTAGATGGGGCATGATGGACGGTGTGGGCGGGTGGGACTAGTGTAGATGGGGCATGTTGGTCAGTGTGGGCAGGTGGGACTAGTGTTGATGGGGCATGTTGGACGGTGTGGGCGGGTGAGATAAGTGTAGATGGGGCATGATGGACGGTGTGGGTGGGTGGGACTAGTGTAGATGGGGCATGATGGATGGTGTGGGCAGGTGGGACTAGTGTAGATGGGGCATGATGGACGGTGTGAGCGGGTGGGACTAGTGTAGATGGGGCATGTTGGTCGGTGTGGGCAGGTGGGACTAGTGTAGATGGGGAATGATGGCTATCCACCTCTTGCTATGAAAAGATATTTTATAAATTAAAGCTCATAGTTTTTTGTTTGGGGGAGAGAGAGGGAGGGAGAGAGGGAGGGATGGAGTGAGGGAGGGAGAGAGGAGGGGAAGAGAGAGGAGGGGGAGAGAGAGGAGGGGGAGAGAGAGGGGGAGAGAGAGGAGGGGAAAGAGAAGGGGGAGAGCTATTTAATCTTGTTATTAAAAAGATATTTTATACCTCAAAAAGCTACGAGCTTTAATTTATAAAATATCTTTTAATAGCAAGAGGTGGAGACTGGGTGTGGACAATGTCGCCCGTCGGACGGGCTGCTAATTGATAATTGGTGGGATCGCTGAGCCTTGGGGAAGTTGTGGGCTTATGAAGGGCCACATGTGCTCACTGTTTATTTCAACAAAATGGCCGCCACATCTGCTCACTGTTTCTTTCAACAAAATGGCCACCACATGTGCTCACTGTTTCTTTGTGTCAATGTTTGTCCTTGCTTGCTGGCTCCCCTTCCCTCTCTCTCTCCCCCTCCTCTCTCTCACAATAGGTGCAGGAGTGGGACTAGTGTAGATGGGGCATGTTGGCCGGTGTGGGCAGGTGGGACTAGTGTAGATGGGGCATGATGGACGGTGTGGGCGGGTGGGACTAGTGTAGATGGGGCATGATGGCTATCCACCTCTTGCTATTAAAAGATATTTTATAAATTAAAGCTCATAGTTTTTTGTTTGGGGGAGAGAGAGGGAGGGAGGGAGCGAGGGAGGGATGGGGTGAGGGAGGGAGAGAGGAGGGGAAGAGAGAGGAGGGGGAGAGAGAGGAGGGGGAGAGAGAGGAGGGGGAGAGGGAGAGAGGAGGGGAAAGAGAAGGGGGAGAGCTATTTAATCTTGTTATTAAAAAGATATTCTATACCTCAAAAAGCTACGAGCTTTAATTGATAAAATATCTTTTAATAGCAAGAGGTGGAGACTGGGTGTGGACAATGTCGCCCGTCGGGCGGGCTGCTAATTGATAATTGGTGGGATCGCTGAGCCTTGGGGAAGTTGTGAGCTTATGAAGGGCCACATGTGCTCACTGTTTCTTTCAACAAAATGGCCGCCACATGTGCTCACTGTTTCATTCAACAAAATGGCCGCCACATGTGCTCGCTGTTTCTTTGTGTCAATGTTTGTCCTTGCTTGCTAGCTCCCCTTCCCTCTCTCTCTCCCCCTCCTCTCCCTCACAATAGGTGCAGGAGGAGGCCATTCGGCCCTTCGAGCCTGTACGCACCGCCATTCAATGTGATCGCGGCTGATCGTTCTCAATCAGTATCCACTCTCTGTGGGTTTTAAATTAGTTAATTTTTTCGGGGTTAAATATAGTTGATGTAAAAAATTATATTGTACTAAACTATATCTCACATTAATACTATTTTTCATACTATCTAAACACAATCTTTCCCAACTTGGTTCATCAATGATAATATTAAGATCTGTTTCCCATCTTTGTCTTGATTTTTGAATTCCTATCTTTGGACTAGATTTTTGTAATAATTTATACATTGATGATATAATTTTTTTTATTCCCTTGCCCTGAATCAAGGATTCAATTCCTTTAATCTGAAATAGAGACATTGAATGACCTAACTTTTCCCCTAAAAAAGATTGTAATTGATAATAGAAAAAAATACTATTCCCTGGAATTTGATATTTATTTCTCAATTGAGAAAATGTCAAAAAGTTATTTCCTTCATACTAATCTCCTATATGTTTAATACCCTTCTGTTCCCAGACTTGTAGTATTTGATTATTCCAAGCAAACGGCAATAATCTATTTTTTACTAATGGAGTTTTAGCTGTTAAAACAAATCTTTTATCATTAACTTTAACTGTTTTCAACAATGTATTAATTAAATGTTTTAGCAAAGGTGACTCTTTATCCTTAACTAATAGCTTCGCTTCCCATTTATATATAAATTCTTCTGGACATAACTCTTTTATTTTATCCATTTCAATTTTAACCCATGCTGTTTTTCCACCCTCTTGATAAAAGGATGAAATAAAACTCATTTGTGCTGCCAGATAATAATTTTTAAAATTTGGTAATTGCAGTCCACCTAATTCAAATTTCCATGTTAATTTTTCCAGAGACACTCTTGGCATTTTACCTTTCCAAAGAAAATTCCTCACAATTTTGTTCAATTCTTGAAAAAAATTATTTGGCAAAGGTATAGGCAGTGTTTGGAATAAATACTGTATCCTCGGGAACTAGTGCAGATGGGGCATGTTGGCCTGTGTGGGCAGGTGGGACTAGTGTAGATGGGGCATGTTGGCCGGTGTGGGCAGGTGGGACTAGTGTACATGGGGCATGTTGGCCGGTGTGGGCAGGTGGGACTAGTGTAGATGGGGCATGATGGACGGTGTGGGCGGGTGGGACTAGTGTAGATGGGGCATGATGGCTATCCACCTCTTGCTATTAAAAGATATTTTATAAATTAAAGCTCATAGTTTTTTGTTTGGGGGAGAGAGAGGGAGGGAGGGAGCGAGGGAGGGATGGGGTGAGGGAGGGAGAGAGGAGGGGAAGAGAGAGGAGGGGGAGAGAGAGGAGGGGGAGAGAGAGGAGGGGGAGAGGGAGAGAGGAGGGGAAAGAGAAGGGGGAGAGCTATTTAATCTTGTTATTAAAAAGATATTCTATACCTCAAAAAGCTACGAGCTTTAATTGATAAAATATCTTTTAATAGCAAGAGGTGGAGACTGGGTGTGGACAATGTCGCCCGTCGGGCGGGCTGCTAATTGATAATTGGTGGGATCGCTGAGCCTTGGGGAAGTTGTGAGCTTATGAAGGGCCACATGTGCTCACTGTTTCTTTCAACAAAATGGCCGCCACATGTGCTCACTGTTTCATTCAACAAAATGGCCGCCACATGTGCTCGCTGTTTCTTTGTGTCAATGTTTGTCCTTGCTTGCTAGCTCCCCTTCCCTCTCTCTCTCCCCCTCCTCTCCCTCACAATAGGTGCAGGAGGAGGCCATTCGGCCCTTCGAGCCTGTACGCACCGCCATTCAATGTGATCGCGGCTGATCGTTCTCAATCAGTATCCACTCTCTGTGGGTTTTAAATTAGTTAATTTTTTCGGGGTTAAATATAGTTGATGTAAAAAATTATATTGTACTAAACTATATCTCACATTAATACTATTTTTCATACTATCTAAACACAATCTTTCCCAACTTGGTTCATCAATGATAATATTAAGATCTGTTTCCCATCTTTGTCTTGATTTTTGAATTCCTATCTTTGGACTAGATTTTTGTAATAATTTATACATTGATGATATAATTTTTTTTATTCCCTTGCCCTGAATCAAGGATTCAATTCCTTTAATCTGAAATAGAGACATTGAATGACCTAACTTTTCCCCTAAAAAAGATTGTAATTGATAATAGAAAAAAATACTATTCCCTGGAATTTGATATTTATTTCTCAATTGAGAAAATGTCAAAAAGTTATTTCCTTCATACTAATCTCCTATATGTTTAATACCCTTCTGTTCCCAGACTTGTAGTATTTGATTATTCCAAGCAAACGGCAATAATCTATTTTTTACTAATGGAGTTTTAGCTGTTAAAACAAATCTTTTATCATTAACTTTAACTGTTTTCAACAATGTATTAATTAAATGTTTTAGCAAAGGTGACTCTTTATCCTTAACTAATAGCTTCGCTTCCCATTTATATATAAATTCTTCTGGACATAACTCTTTTATTTTATCCATTTCAATTTTAACCCATGCTGTTTTTCCACCCTCTTGATAAAAGGATGAAATAAAACTCATTTGTGCTGCCAGATAATAATTTTTAAAATTTGGTAATTGCAGTCCACCTAATTCAAATTTCCATGTTAATTTTTCCAGAGACACTCTTGGCATTTTACCTTTCCAAAGAAAATTCCTCACAATTTTGTTCAATTCTTGAAAAAAATTATTTGGCAAAGGTATAGGCAGTGTTTGGAATAAATACTGTATCCTCGGGAACTAGTGCAGATGGGGCATGTTGGCCTGTGTGGGCAGGTGGGACTAGTGTAGATGGGGCATGTTGGCCGGTGTGGGCAGGTGGGACTAGTGTACATGGGGCATGTTGGCCGGTGTGGGCAGGTGGGACTAGTGTAGATGGGGCATGTGGTCGGTGTGGGCAGGTGGGACTAGTGTAGATGGAGCATGTTGGCCTGTGTGGGCAGGTCGGACTAGTGTAGATGGGGCATGTTGGCCGGTGTGGGCAGGTGGGACTAGTGTAGATGGGGCATGTTGGCCGGTGTGGGCAGGTGGGACTAGTGTAGATGGGGCATGTTGGCCGGTGTGGGAAGGTGGGACTAGTGTAGATGGGGCATGTTGGTCTGTGTGGGCAGGTGGGACTAGTGTAGATGGGGCATGTTGGCCGGTGTGGGCAGGTGGGACTAGTGTAGATGGGGCATGTTGGGCGGTGTGGGCAGGTGGGACTAGTGTAGATGGGGCATGTTGGAAACATAGAAACATAGAAAATAGGTGCAGGAGTAGGCCATTCGGCCCTTCGAGCCTGCACCGCCATTCAATATGATCATGGCTGATCATCAAGCTCAGTATCCTGTACCTGCCTTCTCTCCATACCCCCTGATCCCTTTAGCAAAAAGGGCCACATCTAACTCCCTCTTAAATATAGCCAATGAACTGGCCTCAACTACCTTCTGTGGCAGAGAATTCCACTGGCAGAGAATTCCAGTGGAATTTATCAAATAAAATAAATTTATCAAAAAGCTACGAGCTTTAATTTATAAACTTATCAAAAAGCTACGAGCTTTCATTTATAAAATATCTTTTAATAGCAAGAGGTGGAGAGAGAGGAGGGGGAGAGAGAGAGGGAAGGGGAGAGAGAGGAGAGAGAGAGAGATTCACACACACACACAAACAAACTCAAAAAGCTACGAGCTTTGATTTATAAATTTATCAAAAAACTGCGAGCTATAATTTATAAATTTATCAATAAGCTACGAGCTTTAAATTATAAACAGGCATGTTGGCCGGTGTGGGCAGGTGGGACTAGTGTAGATGGGGCATGTTGGCCGGTGTGGGCAGGTGGGACTAGTGTAGATGGGGCATGTTGGTCTGTGTGGGCAGGTGGGACTAGTGTAGATGGGGCATGTTGGACGGTGTGGGCAGGTGGGACTAGTGTAGATGGGGCATGTTGGTCGGTGTGGGCAGGTGGGACTAGTGTAGATGGGGCATGATGGCTGGTGTGGGAAGGTGGGACTAGTGTAGATGAGGCATGTTGGCTGGTGTGGGCAGGTGGGACTAGTGTAGATGGGGCATGTTGGTCTGTGTGGGCAGGTGGTACTAGTGTAGATGGGGCATGTTGGCCGGTGTGGGCAGGTGGGACTAGTGTAGATGGGGCATGTTGGACGGTGTGGGAAGGTGGGACTAGTGTAGATGGGGCATGTTGGCCGGTGTGGGCAGGTGGGACTAGTGTAGATGGGGCATGTTGGGCGGTGTGGGCAGGTGGGACTAGTGTAGATGGGGCATGTTGGAAACATAGAAACATAGAAAATAGGTGCAGGAGTAGGCCATTCGGCCCTTCGAGCCTGCACCGCCATTCAATATGATCATGGCTGATCATCCAGCTCAGTAGCCTGTACCTGCCTTCTCTCCATACCCCCTGATCCCTTTAGCAAAAAGGGCCACATCTAACTCCCTCTTAAATATAGCCAATGAACTGGCCTCTACTACCTTCTGTGGCAGAGAATTCCACTGGCAGAGAATTCCAGTGGAATTTATCAAATAAAATAAATTTATCAAAAAGCTACGAGCTTTAATTTATAAAATATATTTTAATAGCAAGAGGTGGAGAGAGAGGAGGGGGAGAGAGAGAGGGAAGGGGAGAGAGAGGAGAGAGAGAGAGAGAGAGATTCACACACACACAAACAAACTCAAAAAGCTACGAGCTTTAAATTATAAACAGGCATGTTGGCCGGTGTGGGCAGGTGGGACTAGTGTAGATGAGGCATGTTGGCCGGTGTGGGCAGGTGGGACTAGTGTAGATGGGGCATGTTGGTCTGTGTGGACAGGTGGGACTAGTGTAGATGGGGCATGTTGGCCGGTGTGGGCAGGTGGGACTAGTGTAGATGGGGCATGTTGGTCTGTGTGGGCAGGTGGGACTAGTGTAGATGCGGCATGTTGGTCGGTGTCGGCAGGTGGGACTAGTGTAGATGGGGCATGTTGGTCAGTGTGGGCAGGTGGGACTAGTGTAGATGGGGCATGTTGGTCAGTGTGGGCAGGTGGGACTAGTGTAGATGGGGCATGTTGGTCGGTGTGGGCAGGTGGGACTAGTGTAGATGGGGCATGTTGGTCGGTGTGGGAAGGTGGGACTAGTGTAGATGGGGCATGTGGTCTGTGTGGGCGGGTGGGACTAGTGTAGATGGGGCATGTTGGGCGGTGTGGGCAGGTGGGACTAGTGTAGATGGGGCATGTTGGGCGGTGTGGGCAGGTGGGACTAGTGTAGATGGGGCATGTTAGAAACACAGAAAATAGGTGCAGGAGTAGGCCATTCGGCCCTTCGAGCCTGCACCGCCATTCAATATGATCATGGCTGATCATCCAGCTCAGTAGCCTGTACCTGCCTTCTCTCCATACCCCCTGATCCCTTTAGCAAAAAGGGCCACATCTAACTCCCTCTTAAATATAGCCAATGAACTGGCCTCAACTACCTTCTGTGGCAGAGAATTCCACTGGCAGAGAATTCCAGTGGAATTTATCAAATAAAATAAATTTATCAAAAAGCTACGAGCTTTAATTTATAAACTTATCAAAAAGCTACGAGCTTTCATTTATAAAATATCTTTTAATAGCAAGAGGTGGAGAGAGAGGAGGGGGAGAGAGAGAGGGAAGGGGAGAGAGAGGAGAGAGAGAGAGATTCACACACACACACAAACAAACTCAAAAAGCTACGAGCTTTGATTTATAAATTTATCAAAAAACTGCGAGCTATAATTTATAAATTTATCAATAAGCTACGAGCTTTAAATTATAAACAGGCATGTTGGCCGGTGTGGGCAGGTGGGACTAGTGTAGATGGGGCATGTTGGCCGGTGTGGGCAGGTGGGACTAGTGTAGATGGGGCATGTTGGTCTGTGTGGGCAGGTGGGACTAGTGTAGATGGGGCATGTTGGACGGTGTGGGCAGGTGGGACTAGTGTAGATGGGGCATGTTGGTCGGTGTGGGCAGGTGGGACTAGTGTAGATGGGGCATGATGGCTGGTGTGGGAAGGTGGGACTAGTGTAGATGAGGCATGTTGGCTGGTGTGGGCAGGTGGGACTAGTGTAGATGGGGCATGTTGGTCTGTGTGGGCAGGTGGTACTAGTGTAGATGGGGCATGTTGGCCGGTGTGGGCAGGTGGGACTAGTGTAGATGGGGCATGTTGGACGGTGTGGGAAGGTGGGACTAGTGTAGATGGGGCATGTTGGCCGGTGTGGGCAGGTGGGACTAGTGTAGATGGGGCATGTTGGGCGGTGTGGGCAGGTGGGACTAGTGTAGATGGGGCATGTTGGAAACATAGAAACATAGAAAATAGGTGCAGGAGTAGGCCATTCGGCCCTTCGAGCCTGCACCGCCATTCAATATGATCATGGCTGATCATCCAGCTCAGTAGCCTGTACCTGCCTTCTCTCCATACCCCCTGATCCCTTTAGCAAAAAGGGCCACATCTAACTCCCTCTTAAATATAGCCAATGAACTGGCCTCTACTACCTTCTGTGGCAGAGAATTCCACTGGCAGAGAATTCCAGTGGAATTTATCAAATAAAATAAATTTATCAAAAAGCTACGAGCTTTAATTTATAAAATATATTTTAATAGCAAGAGGTGGAGAGAGAGGAGGGGGAGAGAGAGAGGGAAGGGGAGAGAGAGGAGAGAGAGAGAGAGAGAGATTCACACACACACAAACAAACTCAAAAAGCTACGAGCTTTAAATTATAAACAGGCATGTTGGCCGGTGTGGGCAGGTGGGACTAGTGTAGATGAGGCATGTTGGCCGGTGTGGGCAGGTGGGACTAGTGTAGATGGGGCATGTTGGTCTGTGTGGACAGGTGGGACTAGTGTAGATGGGGCATGTTGGCCGGTGTGGGCAGGTGGGACTAGTGTAGATGGGGCATGTTGGTCTGTGTGGGCAGGTGGGACTAGTGTAGATGCGGCATGTTGGTCGGTGTCGGCAGGTGGGACTAGTGTAGATGGGGCATGTTGGTCAGTGTGGGCAGGTGGGACTAGTGTAGATGGGGCATGTTGGTCAGTGTGGGCAGGTGGGACTAGTGTAGATGGGGCATGTTGGTCGGTGTGGGCAGGTGGGACTAGTGTAGATGGGGCATGTTGGTCGGTGTGGGAAGGTGGGACTAGTGTAGATGGGGCATGTGGTCTGTGTGGGCAGGTGGGACTAGTGTAGATGGGGCATGTTGGGCGGTGTGGGCAGGTGGGACTAGTGTAGATGGGGCATGTTGGGCGGTGTGGGCAGGTGGGACTAGTGTAGATGGGGCATGTTAGAAACACAGAAAATAGGTGCAGGAGTAGGCCATTCGGCCCTTCGAGCCTGCACCGCCATTCAATATGATCATGGCTGATCATCCAGCTCAGTAGCCTGTACCTGCCTTCTCTCCATACCCCCTGATCCCTTTAGTAAAAAGGGCCACATCTACCTCTTAAATATAGCCAATGAACTGGCCTCAACTACCTTCTGTGGCAGAGAATTCCACAGATTCACCACTCTCTGTGTGAAGAAATGTTTTCTCATCTCGATCCTAAAAGACTTCCCCCTTATCCTTAAGCTGTGACCCCTGGTTCTGGACTCCCCCAACATCGGGAACAATCTTCCCGCATCTAGCCTCTCCAACCCCTTAAGAATTTTATATGTTTCTATAAGATCCCCCCTCAGTCTTCTAAATTCCAGCGAGTATAAGCCCAGTCTATCCAGTCTTTCCTCATATGAAAGTCCTGCCATCCCAGGGATCAATCTGGTGAACCTTCTCTGTACTCCCTCTAAGGCAAGAAAGTCTTTCCTCAGGTTAGGAGACCAAAACTGCACACAATACTCCAGGTGCGGTCTCACCAAGGCCTTGTACAACTGCAGCAGAACCTCCCTGCTCCTATACTCAAATCCTCTTGCTATGAATGCCAACATACCATTCACTTTCTTCGCTGCCTGCTGCACCTGCATGCTTGCTTTCAATGACTGGTGCACCATGACACCCAGGTCACGTTGCATCTCCCCTTCTCCCAATCGGTCACCATTCAGGTAATACTCTGCTTTCCTGTTCTTCCCGCCAAAGTGGATAACATCACATTTATCCACATTATATTGCATCTGCCATGCATTTGCCCACTCACCTAATCTATCCAAGTCACTCTGCAGCCTCCTACCATCCTCCTAGCACATGTTGGTCTGTGTGGGCGGGTGGGACTAGTGTAGATGGGGCATGTTGGTCAGTGTGGGCGGGTGGGACTAGTGTAGATGGGGCATGTTGGTCAGTGTGGGCAGGTGGGACTAGTGTAGATGGGGCATGATGGTCAGTGTGGGCAGGTGGGACTAGTGTAGATGGGGCATGTTGGTCAGTGTGGGCAGGTGGGACTAGTGTAGATGGGGCATGATGGACGGTGTGGGCAGGTGGGACTAGTGTAGATGGGGCATGATGGACGGTGTGGGCGGGTGGGACTAGTGTAGATGGGGCATGTTGGTCAGTGTGGGCAGGTGGGACTAGTGTTGATGGGGCATGTTGGACGGTGTGGGCGGGTGGGACAAGTGTAGATGGGGCATGATGGACGGTGTGGGCGGGTGGGACTAGTGTAGATGGGGCATGATGGACGGTGTGGGCGGGTGGGACTAGTGTAGATGGGGCATGATGGCTATCCACCTCTTGCTATTAAAAGATATTTTATAAATTAAAGCTCATAGTTTTTTGTTTGGGGGAGAGAGAGGGAGGGAGGGAGAGAGGGAGGGATGGAGTGAGGGAGGGAGAGAGGAGGGGAAGAGAGAGGAGGGGGAGAGAGAGGAGGGGGAGAGAGAGAGGAGGGGAAAGAGAAGGGGGAGAGCTATTTAATCTTGTTATTAAAAAGATATTTTATACCTCAAAAAGCTACGAGCTTTAATTTATAAAATATCTTTTAATAGCAAGAGGTGGAGACTGGGTGTGGAAAATGTCGCCCGTCGGGCGGGCTGCTAATTGATAATTGGTGGGATCGCTGAGCCTTGGGGAAGTTGTGGGCTTATGAAGGGCCACATGTGCTCACTGTTTATTTCAACAAAATGGCCGCCACATGTGCTCACTGTTTCTTTCAACAAAATGGCCGCCACATATAACAACTACAGCATGGAAACAGGCCTGTCCGGCCCTATCATTCCACGCCGACCATTCTCCCTGACCTAGTCTCATCTACCTGCACTCAGACCATAACCCTCCAATCCCCTCCTATCCATATACCTATCCAATTTACTCTTAAATAATAAAATCGAGCCAGCCTCCACCACTTCCACCGGAAGCCCATTCCATACAGCCACAACCCTCTGAGTAAAGAAGTTCCCCCTCATGTTACCCCTAAACCTTTGTCCCTCAATTCTGAAGCTATGTCCACTTGTTGGAATCTTCCCCACTCTCAAAGGGAAAAGCCTACCCACGTCAACTCTGTCCGTCCCTCTCAAAATTTTAAAAACCTCTATCAAGTCCCCCCTCAACCTTCTACGCTCCAAAGAATAAAGACCCAACCTGTTCAACCTCTCTCTGTAGCCTACGTGCTGAAACCCAGGCAACATTCTTGTAAATCTCCTCTGTACCCTCTCCATTTTGTCGACATCCTTCCTATAATTTGGCGACCAGAACTGCACACCATACTCCAGATTCGGCCTCACCAATGCCCTGTACAATTTCAACATTACATCCCAACTTCTATACTCGATGCTCTGATTTATAAAGGCAAGCATACCAAACGCCTTCTTCACCACCCTATCCACATGAGATTCCACCTTCAGGGAACAATGCACAGTTATTCCCAGATCCCTCTGTTCCACTGCATTCCTCAATTCCCTACCATTTACCCTGTACGTCCTATTTTGATTTGTCCTACCAAAATGCAGCACCTCACACTTATCAGCATTAAATTCCATCTGCCATCTTTCAGCCCACCCTTCCAAAAGGCCCAAGTCTCTCTGTAGACTTTGAAAATCTACCTCACTATCAACTACTCCACCTATCTTAGTATCATCTGCATATTTACTAATCCAATTTGCCACACCATCATCCAGATCATTAATGTAAATGACAAACAACAGTGGACCCAACACAGATCCTTGGGGCACTCCACTAGACACTGGCATCCAACCTGACATACAATTGTCAACCGTTACCCTCTGGTATCTCCCATTCAGCCATTGTTGAATCCATCTTGCAACCTCACTATTAATACCCAACGATTTAACCTTCTTAATCAACCTTCCATGTGGAACCTTGTCAAATGCCTTACTGAAGTCCATATAGACAACATCCACAGCCTTGCCCTTATCAATTTCGCTGGTAACCTCTTCAAAAAATTCAAGAAGATTAGTCAAACATGACCTTCCAGGCACAAATCCATGTTGACTGTTTCTAATCAGGCCTTGATTATCCAAATAATTATATATATTGTCCCTAAGTATCTTTTCCATTAATTTTCCCACCACAGACGTCAAACTAATAGGTCTATAATTGCTAGGTTTACTTTTAGAACCTTTTTTAAACAAAGGCACAACATGCGCAATGCGCCAATCTTCCGGCACCATCCCTGTTTCTAATGACGTTTGAAATATTTCCGTCATAGCCCCTGCTATTTCTGCACTAACTTCCCTCAATGTCCTAGGGAATATCCTATCAGGACCTGGAGACTTATCCACTTTTATATTCTTCAAAAGTGTCCGTACCTCCTCTTCTTTAATCCTCCTAATTTCCATCACTACTCTACTTGTTTCGCTTACCTCACATAATTCAATATCCTTCTCCTCGGTAAATACCGAAGAAAATAAATTGTTTAATATCTCCCCCATTTCTTCCGGCTCAGCACATAGCTGTCCACTCTGACTCTCTAATGGATCAATTTTATCCCTCACTATCCTTTTGCTATTGACATATCTGTAGAACCCCTTGGGGTTTACTTTTACATTACTTGCCAAAGCAGCCTCATATCTTTTTTTCGCTTTTCTAATTTCCTTTTTAAGATTCCTTTTACATTCTTTATATTCCTCAAGAACCTCATTTACTCCCTGCCGCTTATATTTATTGTATATCTCCCTCTTTTTCCGAACCAAGTGTCCAATTTCCCTGGTAAACCACGGCTCTTTCAAATTATTATTCTTTCCTTTCCACCGAACAGGGACATAAAGACTGTACTCTCAAAATGTCACCTTTAAATATCCTCCATTTCTCTATTATATCCTTTTCATAAAACAACAATTTCAATTTCACTCCTTTTAAATCCTTTCTCATCTCCTCAAAATTAGCCTTTCTCCAATCCAAAATCTCAACCCTTGGTCCAGATTTGACCTTCTCCATAATGATATTGAAACTAATGGCATTATGATCACTAGACCCAAAGTGTTCCTCAACACATACCTCCGTCACCTGACCCATCTCATTTCCTAACAGGAGGTCCAACACTGCCCCTTCTCTGGTAGGCACCTCTACGTATTGCTGCAAAAAACTATCCTGCACTCATTTTACAAACTCCAAACCATCCAGCCCTTTAACAGAATGTGATTCCCAGTCTATATACGGAAAATTGAAATCACCCACAATCACCACTCTGTGCTTACTACTAATATCTGCTATCTCCTTACATATTTGCTCTTCCAATTCTCGTTCCCTATTTGGCGGTCTATAATACACCCCTATAAGTGTTGCTAAACCTTTCTCATTTCTGAGTTCCACCCAAACAGCCTCCTTAATCGAGCCTTCTAGTCTGTCCTGCCAAAGCACTGCTGTGATATCCTCCCTGACAAGCAATGCAACACCCCCACCTCTTGCCCCTCCGATTCTATCACATCTGAAACAATGAAATCCTGGAATATTTAATTGCCAATCGCAACCCTCCTGCAACCATGTTTCACTGATCGCCACAACATCATACTTCCAGATGTCAATCCAGGCTCTAAGCTCATCCACCTTTCTTGTGCTCACTGTTTCTTTCAACAAAATGGCCGCCACATGTCCTTGCTTGCTAGCTCTCCTTCCCTCTCTCTCTCCCCCTCCTCTCTCTCACAATAGGTGCAGGAGGAGGCCATTCGGCCCTTCGAGCCTGTACGCACCGCCATTCAATGTGATCGCGGCTGATCGTTCTCAATCAGTACCCACTCTCTGTGGGTTTTAAATTGGTTAATTTTTTCGGGGTTAAATATAGTTGATGTAAAAAATTATATTGTACTAAACTATATCTCACATTAATAGTATTTTTCATACTATCTAAACACAATCTTTCCCAACTTGGTTCATCAATGATAATATTAAGATCTGTTTCCCATCTTTGTCTTGATTTTTGAATTCCTATCTTTGGACTAGATTTTTGTAATAATTTATACATTGATGATATAATTTTTTTTATTCCCTTGCCCTGAATCAAGGATTCAATTCCTTTAATCTGAAATAGAGACATTGAATGACCTATCTTTTCCCTTAAAAAAGATTGTAATTGATAATAGAAAAAAATACTATTCCCTGGAATTTGATATTTATTTCTCAATTGAGAAAATGTCAAAAAGTTATTTCCTTCATAGCAATCTCCTATATGTTTAATACCCTTCTGTTCCCAGACTTGTAGTATTTGATTATTCCAAGCAAACGGCAATAATCTATTTTTTACTAATGGAGTTTTAGCTGTTAAAACAAATCTTTTATCATTAACTTTAACTGTTTTCAACAATGTATTAATTAAATGTTTTAGCAAAGGTGACTCTTTATCCTTAATTAATAGCTTCGCTTCCCATTTATATATAAATTCTTCTGGACATAACTCTTTTATTTTATCCATTTCAATTTTAACCCATGCTGTTTTTCCACCCTCTTGATAAAAGGATGAAATAAAACTCATTTGTGCTGCCAGATAATAATTTTTTAAATTTGGTAATTGCAGTCCACCTAATTCAAATTTCCGTGTTAATTTTTCCAGAGACACACTTGGCATTTTACCTTTCCAAAGAAAATTCCTCACAATTTTGTTCAATTCTTGAAAAAAATTATTTGGCAAAGGTATAGGCAGTGTTTGGAATAAATACTGTATCCTCGGAAAAATATTCATCTTAATACAGTTCACTCTCCCTAGCAATGTAATTGGAAGATTCATCCATTTCTTCAGGTCCTCATCTGTTTTTTTTATTAGTGGTTTATAATTTAATTTATACAAATTATTTAATTTATTATCTACTTTAACTGCTAAGTACTTAATGCCTTCTTTTTGCCATTTAAACTGACTTTCTCTTTTACATTGGTCATAATTGCCTTCAAAAAGAGGCATTATTTCAGTTTTATCTTTATTAATTTTATATCCTGATACCTTTCCGTATTCTTCCAATCTGAAATATAATTTTCTTAAGGATTCCAATGGTCTAGTAAGACAAATTAGGACATCATCTGCAAATAAAGTAATTTTGTGATCTTCCTGATTAACTTTAAATCCTTTAATGTCTGAATCTGTTCTTATTAGTTCTGCCAGAGGTTCAATAGCCAGATTCAAACTCTCTGTCCCAGATTTAAAACTAGCTACATTCCCTGTCCTCATGTATCTTTGCAAACAACTCGTCTGTCTGTCTGTGCTGGCTTTTGCAGTACACATTCTGGGAGGTGTGAATGTAAAACAAGGGCCGAAGCTGCCTTCATGTCTGGTTACTCCAATGTGATAATCGCTTCTATTGTGCAGCCCTGAGCTCTGGAATAAAGTGGAGATTTTTTTTAAATATATAGTTTTGGAGAGTTTGAGAAAGGGAGGGAGGGAGGGAGGGAGGGAGGGAGGGAGAGAGAGAGAGGGAGGGAGGGTGAGATGGGGAGGGAGGGAGCGAGAGGGGGAGAGAGAGAGATTCACCCACGTACAAACAAACTCAAAAAGCTACGAGCTTTAATTTATAGAAACAGAAACATAGAAAATAGGTGCAGGAGTAGGCCATTTGGCCCTTCGAGCCTGTACGCACCGCCATTCAATATGATCATGGCTGATCATCAAGCTCAGTATCCTGTACCTGCCTTCTCTCCATACCCCCTGATCCCTTTAGCCACAAGGGCCACATCTAACTCCCTCTTAAATATAGCCAATGAACTGGCCTCAACTACCTTCTGTGGCAGAGAGTTCCACTGGCAGAGAATTCCAGTGGAATTTATCAAATAAAATAAATTTATCAAAAAGCTACCAGCTTTAATTTATAAATTTATCAAAAAGCTACAAGCTGTGGCGGCTCCCGAGGGTCGGGCCATACCACTCACGACCCCTCGGCACGGGAATGGGTCGAGCCAAGGAGGCGGACTTCGGCCGGGAGTATAAAGGTCAAGGACCGCATGACTCTCATTCCCTTTTGGAGTTCCAGAGATACAGTAAACACGCTTTCGTTAACCTTGCCTACTTGTCGTTATTTTGGCCTACTTGGCCCACTACATTGGTGACCCCGAACGGTCCATTATAGAAAAATGGACAAGACATGGGGCTCAGCCTTCGCCTCGCTGTCCGAGGGCGCTACACCGGCTATCGAGGCAATTTCTGTAGCCCTCCCTACCTTTTGGACCCACCGACCCCACGTCTGGTTCCAGCAAGCTGAGGTATATTTCCAGCTCAAATCCATCCGGTCGGATGATACACGGTTTTTCTACCTGGTTGGAGCCCTGGACCAGGACACGGTCCAGCGGGTAACCGAGTTCCTCGCCGACCTACCGACCCAAGGTAAATACAAGGTGCTGAAGCACGGTGAGACAACTTTTGTGTTGGACATGGGGGGCCGACCGGAGGCCGTGTCAATTAATCGCCTCAAGCCAGCGCACTTGGACATTGACCAGCCGGTGCGGGTTGCACAGCCTCGGCCGCGCGGGCGCCCCCCTTTACAAGTGCCTCCAACACCGCACCCGCCGATCCCCTCATCTCGACCGGTATTTGTACCCCCTTCTCTGCCCCCGCCAGCCCCCCCGGTTGTCCCTTCAGCTGAGCCCCCGCCAGACCCCCCGTCGGACGGGTACCGTACACGGTTCGGTCGACTAGTGCGACCACCGGTGCGCTTCGTGCCTCTGGTTCTGGGGGGGGGGGTCCTGTGGCGGCTCCCGAGGGTCGGGCCATACCACTCACGACCCCTCGGCACGGGAATGGGTCGAGCCAAGGAGGCGGACTTCGGCCGGGAGTATAAAGGTCAAGGACCGCATGACTCTCATTCCCTTTTGGAGTTCCAGAGATACAGTAAACACGCTTTCGTTAACCTTGCCTACTTGTCGTTATTTTGGCCTACTTGGCCCACTACAAAGCTTTCATTTATAAAATATCTTTTAATAGCAAGAGGTGGAGAGAGAGGAGGGGGAGGGAGAGAGGGAAGGGGAGAGAGAGGAGAGAGAGAGAGAGATTCACACACACACAAACAAACTCAAAAAGCTACGAGCTTTGATTTATAAATTTATCAAAAAACTGCGAGCTATAATTTATAAATTTATCAATAAGCTACGAGCTTTAAATTATAAACAGGCATGTTGGCCGGTGTGGGCAGGTGGGACTAGTGTAGATGGGGCATGTTGGTCAGTGTGGGCAGGTGGGACTAGTGTAGATGGGGCATGATGGACGGTGTGGGCAGGTGGGACTAGTGTAGGTGGGGCATGTTGGTCAGTGTGGGCAGGTGGGACTAGTGTAGATGGGGCATGATGGACGGTGTGGGCAGGTGGGACCAGTGTAGATGGGGCATGTTGGTCAGTGTGGGCAGGTGGGACTAGTGTAGATGGGGCATGTTGGTCAGTGTGGGCAGGTGGGACTAGTGTAGATGGGGCATGATGGACGGTGTGGGCGGGTGGGACTAGTGTAGATGGGGCTTGTTGGTCAGTGTGGGCTGGTGGGACTAGTGTAGATGGGGCATGTTGGTCAGTGTGGGCAGGTGGGACTAGTGTAGATGGGGCATGATGGACGGTGTGGGCGGGTGGGACTAGTGTAGATGGGGCATGATGGCTATCCACCTCTTGCTATTAAAAGATATTTTATAAATTAAAGCTCATAGTTTTTTGTTTGGGGGAGAGAGAGGGAGGGAGGGAGGGAGAGAGGGAGGGATGGAGTGAGGGAGGGAGAGAGGGAGGGATGGAGTGAGGGAGGGAGAGAGGAGGGGAAGAGAGAGGAGGGGGAGAGAGAGGAGGGGGAGAGAGAGGAGGGGGAGAGAGAGGAGGGGGAGAGAGAGAGGAGGGGGAGAGAGAGGAGGGGGAGAGAGAGAGGAGGGGAAAGAGAAGGGGGAGAGCTATTTAATCTTGTTATTAAAAAGATATTTTATACCTCAAAAAGCTACGAGCTTTAATTTATAAAATATCTTTTAATAGCAAGAGGTGGAGACTGGGTGTGGACAATGTCGCCCGTCGGGCGGGCTGCTAATTGATAATTGGTGGGATCGCTGAGCCTTGGGGAAGTTGTGGGCTTATGAAAGGCCACATGTGCTCACTGTTTATTTCAACAAAATGGCCGCCACATGTGCTCACTGTTTCTTTGTGTCAATGTTTGTCCTTGCTTGCTGGCTCCCCTTCCATCTCTCTCTCCCCTCCTCTCTCTCACAATAGGTGCAGGAGGAGGCCATTCGGCCCTTCGAGCCTGTACGCACCGCCATTCAATGTGATCGCGGCTGATCGTTCCCAATCAGTACCCACTCTCTGTGTGAAAAAAAAGTTCTCATCTCGGTCCTAAAAGACTTCCCCTTTATCCTTAAACTGTGACCCCTGGTTCTGGACTTCCCCAACATCGGGAACAATCTTCCCGCATCTAGCCTGTCCGACCCCTTAAGAATTTTGTACGTTTCTCCCCTCAATCTTCTAAATTCCAGCGAGTACAAGCCGAGTCTATCCAGTCTATCTTCATATGAAAGTCCTGCCATCCCAGGAATCAATCTGGTGAACCTTCTCTGTACTCCCTCCATGGCAAGAATGTCTTTCCTCAGATTAGGAGACCAAAACTGTACGCAATACTCCAGGTGCGGTCTCACCAAGGCCCTGTACGACTGCAGAAGGACCCCTTTGCTCCTAAACTCAAACTAGGAGACCAAAACGGTATGCAATACTCCAGGTGCGGTCTCACCAATGCCCTGTGCAACTGCAGCAGAACCTCCCTGCTCCTATACTCAAATCCCCTACCTATGAATGCCACCATACCATTGGCTTTCTCCACTGCCCGCTGCACCTGCATGCCTACTTTCAATGACTGGTGCACCACGACACCCAGGTCCCGTTGCGTCTCCCCTTCTCCTAATCGGCCACCATTCAGATAATAGTCTGCTTTCCCGTTCTTGCCACCAAAGTGGACAACCTCAGATTTATCCAAAAGTGCTTTGAAAGGCTGGCCCTCTCACACATCAAATCCAGCATCACTGACTCACTGGACTCGCGTCAATGTGCAAACACATCCACAGAGGACGCCATCTCTCTGGCTGATCATCCAGCTCAGTAGCCTGTACCTGCCTTCTCTCCATACCCCCTGATCCCTTTAGCAAAAAGGGCCACATCTAACTCTTAAATATAGCCAATGAGCTGGCCTCAACTACCTTCTGTGGCAGAGAATTCCACAGATTCACCACTCTCTGTGTGAAGAAATGTTTTCTCATCTCGGTCCTAAAAGACTTCCCCCTTATCCTTAAGCTGTGACCCCTGGTTCTGGACTCCCCCAACATCGGGAACAATCTTCCCGCATCTAGCCTCTCCAACCCCTTAAGAATTTTATATGTTTCTATAAGATCCCCCCTCAGTCTTCTAAATTCCAGCGAGTACAAGCCCAGTCTATCCAGTCTTTCCTCATATGAAAGTCCCACCATCCCAGGGATCAATCTGGTGAACCTTCTCTGTACTCCCTCTAAGGCAAGAAAGTCTTTCCTCAGGTTAGGAGACCAAAACTGCACACAATACTCCAGGTGCGGTCTCACCAAGGCCTTGTACAACTGCAGCAGAACCTCCCTGCTCCTATACTCAAATCCTCTTGCTATGAATGCCAACATACCATTCGCTTTCTTCACTGCCTGCTGCACCTGCATGCTTGCTTTCAATGACTGGTGCACCATGACACCCAGGTCACGTTGCATCTCCCCTTCTCCCAATCGGTCACCATTCAGGTAATACTCTGCTTTCCTGTTCTTGCCGCCAAAGTGGATAACATCACATTTATCCACATTATATTGCATCTGCCATGCATTTGCCCACTCGCCTAATCTATCCAAGTCACTCTGCAGCCTCCTAGCATCCTCCTGGCACATGTTGGTCTGTGTGGGCGGGTGGGACTAGTGTAGATGGGGCATGTTGGCCGGTGTGGGCAGGTGGGACTAGTGTAGATGGGGCATGTTGGACGGTGTGGGCAGGTGGGACTAGTGTAGATGGGGCATGTTGGTCAGTGTGGGCAGGTGGGACTAGTGTAGATGGGGCATGTTGGTCTGTGTGGGCAGGTGGGACTAGTGTAGATGGGGCACTCCATCAGTACTATTCAACAGTATACCATTACACCAGTACTACCCTGCAGTGCGTCACTCCATCAGTGCTACCGCACAGTGTCACTCCATCAATCCCATCCCACATTATGTCACAACTGTACTACCGCACAGTGTGTCACCCCATCAGAACTACCCCAGAATGTGCCATTACTTCAACACTACTCCATCATTACTGCATCACAACGTGTCATTCATTCGGTACTATCCCATATAATGCCCTTGCATCAGTACTAGCAAATGGATAGTTATTCCAACAGTACTATCCCACAGTGCGTCATTCCATCAGTTCTCCCCCAATGTGTCACTCCATCAGAACTACACTTTGAGTCCTTCCATCAGTACTATAATGTATCATTACATCAGTACCACCCAATTTAGTTTCACACCATTAATACTATCCGACAGTGTGCCACGACATCAGTACTACCATATCGCTTGTTCCTCCATCAGTACAACCGCACACTGTGTCGCTCTATCAATAATACACCAAACTGTGTCACTCTATTAGTACTATCCAACGGTGTGTCACTCCATCAGTACTACACAATGAGTCCTTCCATCAGTACCACTACCCCACAGTGTTTCAATCCGCCAGTATTACTCTGGTATATGTCTATCCAACAGTACTACACCGCAGGGTATCACACAATCAGTACTCTCCCACAGTACGCTATTGCGTCAGTACTGCCACATAGTGTGCCATTCCACCAGTACTACCACAAAATGTGTCACTCCACCAGCACTGCCCACAGTGTGCCACTGCATCAGTAATAAAATATAGTTTGTCACTCTATCTGTACTACCCTACACTGTGCCACTCCATCAGTGCCTCCCCATTGAGCATCGCACCATCAGGAATATCACACGGGTTATCAATGCATCAGTACTACGCCAGCGTGCAACACTCCATCAGAACAATCCATTATTACTCCATCAGTACTACCACGCAGCGTGTCACTCCATCAGTACTACCCACAGTGTCAACCATCAGTACTTTCTTGCAGTGTCACTCCATCAGTATTCCCCACAGTATGTCACACCATCAGCCCTATCTCACTGTATCACTCCATTAGTAATTCCCCACAGTTTCACGCTATTATTATTTCCCCACAATGTCTCACGCCATTAGCACTACCCGATGTTTATCATTCAATCAGGACTATCCCAGTGGGTCACTCCATAAGTGCTGCCACAAATTGTGTCATTCCATCAGTATTACCAAACAGTGTGTCACAGCATTAGTACTACACCACAGTTTGTCATCACCATAGTACTACCGCTCAGTGTGTCACTCCGTCGGTGAAACCACACAGTGTCTCACTGCATCAATACAACTCCATATTGTTACACTACATCGGTACTGCCCCACATCATGTCACTCCAGTGCAACCCTAGAACGTGTCACTCCATCAGTACTCTCCGCAGTTTTTTCTTCCATCAGTACTCCCCAAAGTGTTTCACACCATCAGGACTACCTCAAATCTGCCATTCCATCCGCATTACCCCACGGTGTTCTAACCCATCGTTGCGACTCCATAGTGTGTAATTCCATCACTATTTCACCACAGTTTTTGATCGCAACAGTACTACCGCACAGCGTGTCAGTCCATCAGTATTACTGCGTCACTCCAACAGAATGTGCTATTCCATCCGTGCTACTCCACATTGTGTCATTCCATCAATACACCCCCACAGTACGTCATTATACCAGTACTACTCCACAGTGTTACACTCCATCAGTACAACACTGGAGCATGTCACTCCATCAGTACTAGCCTACAATATGTTATTCCATCAGTACTACACCACAGTGATGCACTCACACGCACACGCACAAACAGACACACACACACACACACAAATATCGGCACTCTTACATACTCTACCGCTCTCTCACACGCAGACCCGCATGCAAACGTGCACATTTTGGGATTGAGTGTATCCTTGGATGTTCGCGGCGAGCAGCGCAGCGCAGCGTGGCCGGGAGTGTTCCCGGTGACGGGGCCAATCCCTTCAGTCGGCCCGATCGGCCCGGCTCGCCCACCGCGGATGGCGATGAGAACCGCGCCTCGGGAGCGAGGTGGGAGCCGCGAGGAACCGCAGAGAACGAGGTGGACCGTCGGAGAGCGAGGAAGGCCGCCGAGAACGAAGGAGCGACCCGCCGTGCGGCGGCAGGGAGCGTTTGTAACTTTGTCGGCGTCAAAATGGGGCGACACTTTTGTACTGCCTAGGTGAGGTCTGCGACATGATGTTACCGGGTTGTCTGCAAAACTAAGCATTTCACTTTACCTGGGTACGTGAAAATAAAGTATCATTGAAATTCCTGCAACCGCATACACTAACGCATACACACACACACACACACCGACTCATTTGCACAATCTCACACATTCACACTCGCACACACGTGCTAACACACTCTTGCACGGACTCGCACACTCGCACTGTCACACACAATCAATATCCAATGCGAGTCAGGCTACACCTCTGGAGAAATCTAGTTGAGTATGTCAGTTTAGTGCAGTTTATTGTCACGTGTACCGAGGTACCGTGAAATGATTTTGTTGCGTGCTACCCAGTCAGTGGAAACAAAATACATTATTACAGCCGAGCCATTTACAGAGTATAGATACATGATAAGGGGATAACGTTCAGTGCAAGGTAAAGCCTGCAAAATCCGATCAAGGATAGTCCGAGGGTCAACAAAGAGGTAGATAGTAGTTCAGCACTGCTTTATGGTTGTGGTGGGATGATTCCGTTGCCTGATAACAGCTCTGAAGACGCTGTCCCTGAAACTGGAGGTGTGCATTTTCACACTTCTATACATTTTGCCTGATGGGGCAGAGGAGAAGCAGGAGTGGCAAGGGTGCGACTCGTCCTTGATTATGCTGCTGGCCTTGCCGAGGCGGCGTGGTTTATAAACTGAGTTAATATATGGGAGGTTGCTTTGTGTGATGGTCTGGACAATTCGCAGCAATTTTTTGCGTTCTTGTATGGAGCTGTTCCTAAACCAAGCTGTGCTGCATCTTGATAAAATACTTTCTATGGTGCATCTGTAGACGTTGGTGAGAGTTGTAGAGGGCACGCCGAACTGGCTAACCCTGCTAAGGACATGGATGGGTGAAGTTTCGGTTCGGGACCTTTCTTCAGACTGATTGTGGTGGGACGGGGGAACAGCAGGACAAAGCGAGTTGAACGATAAGCGGGTGAATACCGTTTTCATTGTCAGGTGCGAGGTAAGGGTTGAGCAGGATGGAATTATAAAGAAAGAGGAAGTAATATCGGTTGAAGATGTGGTGGAGGGGATATATTGGTGCGAGTCCGGATGAAGCACGAGGAAGAGGGAGGGGGAAGTGGGAATTTGCACTTAGTTACCTAACATTGGATAATTCAATGTTCATACCATTAGGAGTTCTCTGCCACAGAAGGCAGTGGAGGCTAATTCTCTGAATGCACTCAAGAGAGAGCTAGATAGAGCTCTTAAGGATAGCGGAGTCAGGGGGTATGGGGAGATGGCAGGAACGGGGTAGTGATTGAGAATGATCAGCCATGATCACTTTGAATGGCGGTGCGTACAGGCTCGAAGGGCCGAATGGCCTCCTCCTGCACCTATTGTCTATTGTTGCAAGGCACCAAGGGCGGAATATGAAGTGGCGTTCTTTCAGTTTGCATGTCGCTTCAGTCTGGCAATAGAGGAAGCAAAGGACAGAAAGGTCAGTGTGGGAAGGCGAGTTACAACGGGAAGATCCGGGAGGCCTTGACGGAACGACGGTAAGTGTTCGGCCGAACGGTCGCCGAGTCTCCACTTGATCACGTCGATGCAAAGGAGACCATATCTGGAACACCGCATGCAATAGAAGGGATTAGATGAGGTGCATGTGAACATCAGCCTCACCTGGAAGGGCTATTGAAGTGTGAGGGAATGGGGTAGAGAGACATTCCATGGTGGCTGGCCGTTTTAACCGCACTTCGCAAGAAAGGCCTTGGAGAGGGAGGTGAGGGCGAGCAGGAGGAGTGTTGGGGAAAAGAGAGAGACAGATAGGGAGTACAGTGATGAAGGAAGAGATAGCGGAGAAGACGAAAGAAGAGATGGAGGGAGAGTTAAGTAACAAAGGGAGAGTGGGAACATGAAAAGAGAGCGGAGTTCAGATCGCGTGGGTTGGCAAAACGGAGCGATGGAAGGGTCAGATAGATAGAAATAAACGGAGGGATAAATGCAATGGGAGTGAGAAGGAGGGGGGGTTAGGAGAGAGAGGTTGACAGAGAGATGGCGGAGCAGAGAGGAAGATTAGAGATGGTAGGAGAGAGTGATAGTTCATAGAGAGCGACAGCAGTACGGATGGAGGGAGAGAGAAAGGGAGGAGTGAGATGTGCCGCACCATTCGCTGTTTTATTTGGGTTTCGGACAATTCTGAAGCCACAATGTTTCTGTTCTCTGAGTGTCGTGAGTCTTTCGGTCGTTCCTGCTCAGAGGTGACGAAGGCAGAGAATGTTATTGTCCCGGCGCAAAATCAGACCCACTGCAGGCAAGCAAGGAGTGAATGGTTACCAGCCTCGCCGGGAGTGTGGGGTTGAGGTTGCAATCAGTTAAGCCGCGATCATATTGAGCGGTGAAGCAGAGTGGACGGGGCATTTTATTGCGAGGTGTTCTGTTGAACTAATTCCTCAATCTGTGGACAAATGTCGCCCAGTCCACCTTCAAACTGGGCACCAGAAGCCCTGAGAGGGTCCCTGGAATTTGGGATAGTCTTCGTGAGTGAAGCGGATTGAAGGAAATCAGACAAACAACACGAGGCGGAGAGTTGGACCTGATGGAGTTTGAAACAATGTCCCCTTTGCTGGAACAATGCCGCTCCCAATTTCCATCCCCCAGTATCGCCACAATTCCCACTCTTTGGAGTTTCTCAATCAATTCCCTGAATAAATCACGACCTGTCTCAGCAGGGATTTCACTTGGCTGATGTCATCTGTTTGCGAATCATTTCAAAATCTCTATTTTTTAACTCTGTTGAAACTTCGCTGTCCCGGTGGAGACGGAAAATGGTATAAAATCTCCGGGAATGTTCTGCCCCGGCATTTCATTCCGAGAGATTACCGGTGGCTCACGGGGACACGTCGCTGGGCAGAGAACATGCACAGTGAGAAGCTGAATGAATATTACGCCGTGGAGAAAATCTTGTACGTGATCATTGCTGCCGTTGGAGTCCCTGGTAAGTGAGCAGAACAATTCAAGTTTTATAACTCCGTCTGTTAACCGGTGTTGACCTGATTCTGATCATGTTACAATATTCCCAACCGATGACCGTTGTACAAGAATATGTGAAATGTATCAATCCTCTCAGTGAAATATCTTTGAATTAACGCTGTGATTTTTCTCATTTTCAGACAGCCGAAACTAACCCTCTTTTTCTCCCACTGCCGGGACCCACTAGAATGTTGTTCTTGCCTTCAGTGGGACCTTGCCCAGAGTTGTCCCAGTGCACGGGACAGGCAGCTCTCCGGGACGGTGACTGGGAGGGGTTTACATTGTGAAGTTCACTGTGTCTGAGTTATTGATCAGAGTGAACACGTCTCACTGTGGAGTCTGTCACAGTCGGATTCCACCGCCTGTTGGCCAATAATTGGATCGACCTCCCGAACCAGTGGCCGCGGATCTACCGGCGTGTGTTGTTACCGAACTGAACTCAATGTGGAATGAATCCATTAACGGAGCCACACTGCTGCCGGATCCTAAGTTGTCCCTGCCTTCCCTCTGGAACCCTCTTCGTCCCCATCAGATGCCGAGTTCCCAGAGCCCTGGTTAAACGCGGCCGGTCACGGTTAAGTCTGTGAAACCGGCCCCATCAGAGACTGTGAGCGGGGTTAACTGTAGACAGGACCATTCCGCCTATTGTAGCGGACGGCTGCTCGTTCCCTACCCGCCATTTACCCCGCCCGTCCCCTTATCTCCTCTCCCCTGAAGCAGGCAGGTCGGGCACAGTCGGAGCCGGGTCTAACATTGTTAAACCTGCAGCCGCGCACCGACTCCAACACTCCTGATCTTCAGCTGAAAGTGGAGCCGGTGTTCAGCCCCGGAGACCGTGTTCAGTAATGCCCAGTGTCCGTCCGCTTTTCTTTCCGCAGTGAATTTAGTGGCGATTGTGATCCTGTCCCGGGGAAAGTGCGGCCTCTCCACCTGCACCACTCGCTACCTGGTGGCCATGGCAGCGGCCGATCTACTCACCCTGATCATCGGGGTCATTCTGTTTCAGATCCGATACCATTACTTTTTTTGGAGTGTCCTGTCCATCACCCCTGTGTGCAGTGTTATCGATGTACTGAAGTTTGCAGCTACAGACTGTTCTGTCTGGTTCACCGTCACTTTCACCTTTGATCGCTTTGTCGCCATTTGTTGCCAGAAGCTGAAAACAAAATATTGCACCGGGAAAACTGCGGCTGCGGTTCTCGCAACAGCCGGCGTTCTGCTGTGTCTGAAAAACGTTCCCCACTACTTCACACTGGAACCCCGGACAACCATCGACAATGTCCCGTGGGGCTGTAACACGGTGGACAGTTATTACACTGACCCCGGGTGGGTGGCATTTGACTGGTTCGACACGGTTTTAACTCCGCTCCT